>NC_064850.1:159334123-159521623 GCF_024139225.1 Suncus etruscus
TTTTATTGAAAATATCTTACTAAAATAATTTTGCATTTCTAAGTAAAATATTATTTTATGATAGCTGGTTTTCAAGATTATTTTGTGAACAATAAAGAGAATGTAGACTATCTTTGTCTTTAAAACTAATGTACAGTTTATTAAAGTAATAAATAAAAATTTCTTAGAAAATAAAATAAATTCTCGATTAAAAAATTTTGTATAAATGAATATTCGTCAGTCTAAATAATATGCTACTATGACTTTTTTTTTAATTCTAGGTCTTCAGTTTTGCTTGTGAAGCATGCAAACTTGTGACATTTAATATACCTTCTAAACTGGAGGCAGAGAAAATGATTGGCAAAGGTAAGAAATATCAAGTTTATTAAAATTAGAAGTTTAATTTACCTACAGTGCAAAGAGCAGATATTTCATTTTTGCCTTTTATAAACATGTAAATATATATTATATTATATTATATTATATTATATTATATTATATTATATTATATTATATTATATTATATTATATTATATTATATTATATTATATTATATTATATTATATTATATTATATTATATTATATTATATTATATTATATTATAATCTATTATAATTACATACAATTCAGGATAGGTATTTATTTTTGTTCTATTATTTCACTAAATTTTGGATGGATTTGATTGCAAATATTTACTCTATTTGTGAAGTCATATATTTTGGAAGTGTTAAAATTTTCATTAAAAATTTCATGTACAGGGACCAGAGCGATAGAACAGCGGGTAGTGCTTGCCTCACACACACTTGACCTGAGTTTGGTCACCGGCATCCCAAATGGCCTCCTGAGCATGCCAGGAAGGTGTCCTGAGCAAAGCTAGGAATAGCCCCTGAGCATCGCCGAGTGTGGTTAAAAAAGAGACAAAAAATTTTACATGTAGATTACTTTTGTATTTTTGTATTACTCTAGGATTCTAAGCATTAAAGATCTACAGAAAAATCAAAGTTGAGTTTTTTTAAATCAGTATTATAGATGTATTATATAACAATGCCATGAGTCATTCTTAAAAATTGAAATTAATCAGTCATTTTCTCACTGAGAAAAGTAGGAAAACCCAACCTTTCACAGTAGCTAAGAAGCACTACCTAGATAGTTTTTTTTTATGGTCCAGGGGATATTGGACAGCACCAAAGTTTTGCTTTTTTTTAAAATAAAGGGATAAAATTTATCCCAGAGATATCAATTGCACATTTTAACAGAATGTCACATTTCTAGTTAATTTAGATGTCATTTTTATTTCTATGGACAGGAAGAAAGAAGCATCTGTAAAAATTTATTTATATATTTGTTTATTTATTTAGTGATACAGGTCATCATTCTGTTAAATAAAGATGGAAAATACTTTGTCATTAATAAAAATGTTCATACTTTATAATAATTTTTTTCACTTTTTTAGTCATACCCAGCAAGATTTACTCCTAGTCCTGTGCTCAGGGGTCACTTCTCATATGGATCACAGAACCATTTTCAGTGCAGGGATCAAAACTGGGTTTGCAACATTCAAGACAAGTTTATTTCTATCTCCCTGACTTAATATTTTTTTAATTTCTTAATTTTTTTCTGAGACATATATGTATAACATTAAATGAACTATATAAATTTTGGATGACATGAATCCTTTGGAAATTTACTTATGTCAATTTGTAAGTTTGGTTTCTATTGGAATAATTGAAAATGAAGTTGATTTTATACTATTGATATTTAAAACCTCTTATATTGATACTTATATTTTAATATTTATTATGGAGAGCATATTTTCAGGCAAAGACTGGAGACTGAAGTTAGAGTTTTAGCACGGATCTTAGATGAGAAGGTTGTATAATAGCGAAAGGTCAATGGGAAGAATTCAAAGATTGATTTCTTTAAGTTTGGCAATTTTCTTTACTCATACTTCATTCTTTCGGCTCATATATGTTATTTCTAGTTGAATATAGGTGCAACTTAAAGAATTTGGATTTAATTGTTAGTAAACACTTATTTGTTTATTTAGGTCTATGTGGCTGTATGTAGCTCATCATGATGATGAGCTACATATGTTCCTGCTTTATGGGAACATCACTTTAATAAGCTCTACAGAAGCTTGACATCTGTTATATAAAACAAGTAAAGAGTAGGAAATGATTATTTCTTAACGCAAAAACATGCAAATTTTAACACATGTGAAGAGTGGTTAAGATAGCTGGTAAATGCAAAGTGACTTATTTCATCTCACGTCATGATTTTGATGATTGTATAAATTATTTTAACATTTATTTTTAGTTTTGCATGTGCTTCAACTTACAAATTATAAAATTTTGTTTGCAGTTAATCTGAATAAATGTCTCAGGTCTGCTGACCTCATCCAGTCCAGTGATCCTGATTTCAGAGTCCTAAAAGATGGCTCAGTCTACACAGCCAATGCTGTTGTTTTGTCTGATGAGAAAAGATCATTCACCATATGGCTTTCTGACATGAAGAAACAGACACAGAAAGAGATTACCGTGTTTTTGGAACATCAGAAGCTGGGCAAAGTATATCAATACGTTCATGCATTTTTTTTCATTAAATGTTTTCATTAAACATTGTTAAAACTACTAAAGTAAAAAAAACTCTCCACCATCTTTCATGTTTCTTTAATCTAAAAACATCTCCTATGAATTCCTTTTTCTGATCCTGTGTCCCACATGACCTTATTTACCCCCTTATTAGCATTTGAATATTTTTTGGAGAGATGTTCAGTTTTTACTTCTGACTAAGCTCAGAGATCAGTTCTAATGGGTACCAACTACTCATGTGTAAAGCAAGCACTCTACCCACTATACTATAAATGTAATACTAGATTTTTAATTATTATAAACAATTATGTGCAACTGTTTCAAGGCATGAATTCATTTTTTTGTCCAGTTTTATTTTACCTGTAGTCAGATTAGGTATGTTAAGTTAATATGAGTAGTAATTCACAGTGATGAGGTTGTTTTCAAATGCTAAAATTTTTAGCACATATATATGAAATATTATCATATATATGAGTAAGAGTATGCAGGGCTTGGAATTGATTATCGTCCAAGGTTATTGACTGCAATATTAGATTACACATCAAGAGAAATACTGCTACGAAATCAGTCACAAATAATTAAATATTTATAGTGAATTTTAACTAATCATCTAATATATTAGTGACAAAACTGATTTAGTACCATGATAAATATTTTATAAAATGTTTATTGAGGCTGGAGATATAATACAGATAACACAGAGCTTCCCTTGCATGTGGTCGACTCAGGTTCACTTCCCAGCATTCTTTATGGTTCTCTGAACCCAACTAGGCAGATTCCTGAGCATAGAGTAGGATTAACCTTGAGTAACCCTGGTGTGTTTTTAAAACTTTAAAAAACTTATTAATTTCTTTTCAGGAAATAAAATAGGCCTCTTTCTATACATGAAAATAAGATATATATATATTTAAAAATAATAAAAAATGTTCTACAGACTTCACTGGCTAGTATGGTAACCAAACTGTAATATACTTAAAAGTATGACCACTTTTAGAAAGATATATATAAAACAAAAACTTTTATTTAGAGAAACTTTATAATTTGAATAAGCTCTTTTATAAACCTTATATCCTAAAAAAGTCATAATGATCAAGTATTAAGTTTCAACCTGGAGATTTTTAAGACAACCTCATTTTTTTTGAGTGACACTAGATGTGGCCCAAGAAACAAAATAAATAAAATTAGGTTTTGTATACTAAGGGTAGATGCCAAGAAGAAGAATCACTGGATCATGTGGAAATTGTATTAAGTAAGAATTGAGATATCCTTGAGACATATATTATATGTATATATGTATATACATATAAATTTGAGACATATATATCTATCTATCTATCTATCTATCTATCTATATATATATATATATATATATGCATTTTCCATAAAGGGTGAACCAGATAACATTCTCAGCAACAAGAAATGAGGATTTTCTTTCACCACATCTCTGCCAACACTGTTTCTAGTATTTTTATATATGGCATTCTCACTAATGTGAAATGGTATTTCCTTGTCATTTGGATTTGCGTTTCTCTTATAAGTGATGATAAACTTCTTTATATGCCTACTGGCAGTCTGAATGTCTTCTTTAGGAAGTTTTTAGTTTATCTCCTCATGCCATTTATTGGTGTTTTTGTTTTTTGTTGTTGTTATTGAGAGTTGTGCTGTATATATCTTGGAAGTAATACTTTATTTGGTATATTAGGTGCAAATATTTTTTCCTTCTAATAGGCTTTTTTACTTTATTTTGTTTCTATTCCATATAGATTTTTTAAAGTTTTATATAATCTCCCTTTAAAGTTATTTTTCTGTATTTGCCAATGGGTCAAATCATCAAAAACATCTCAGAGGTCTGTACCTTGTAGTGTTTTTTCTTTTTCTTCAATGTGTTTTATAGATTATTGTCATGAGGTCTTTAATCAATTTTGAGTCAACTTTAGAATAAAATGTGAGGGGAAGTGTTAGCTTTATGGACCTCCCACTCTTTCCAAACAAAGTAAGCTATGACACTTTTCTTTCTTTGTTATTTCATTCTCTAAATTCAGGCACTCAGAAAAAGACACACTAAAGAAACTGTTCTCAGACGCACCAAGAGGAGATGGGCTCCCATTCCCTGTTCAATGCTGGAGAATTCCTTGGGCCCTTTTCCTCTCTTTCTTCAACAAGTAAGTTTTACATTCTTCTGAGTATGGGTGTTTTAATTTTTCCAGAATCTGTTTTGTTCAGGTTTAACAGCTCATTAAAATTTTAAATATAAACTGATTGATGATGTTTATGAAGTGCAATATAAGTAAGTGCGATGAGAAAAAGAAAAATCACTAAAAAGTAACCCCTGAGCATCACAGGGTGTGGCCCAAAAAGAAAAAGAAAAAAAAAGTAAATAAGAAAAGTCTACAGCCATTAAATAGTGTTCTTTGTTTTATTTGGCCATTTAGCAGATAGTTCCTGCACAAATATATCTTGTGAAGGCTCTGCTCTAAGTTTTTAGGTAGAAATAATTTATCCATAACCAAAGCTCACTTGTAGTTAATCAGCCTAATAAGAAAGAAAGAATGAAACCATTACAGTCCAAGATGACTCCTGGATTCATGAGACGAGTATTAAATTTTGAGATGAACTATGATATAAAACAATGTAGGAAGAGACTTTTGTGTTAAGTCTGGAAGGATAGGGAAGGGCCCTGCAGGTAAATTGTGAAAGCAGCGGTAGGGTTCGGTGTGTAGAAGTAAGTAGGTGAGCATGACTTCTGCAAGGATTGCTTAGTTGTTTTCCTTTGTATGGCAGGGAGGAAAAGGGAGGTTAGTACAAGAATAAGATAGGTGTCAACTCATAATAAAAGTGCTTATATAAGTGCTTATATAAAAATGCTTAACACCCCCAAAGAAAAGGTTTTAAGTTGTATTAGGCTTCTTTTCTATTAGGTGACAAATGAAATATGGAGAATGAAAACAGTTACTGACATTGGGCTATGGTGCTTGCCTTTTCTTTCTTGAATTTCTATTATGTGGTGAGTACCGTATTTGCCGGTATATAAGACGACTGGCGTATAAGATGACCCCCTAATTTTGCAGTTAGAACATAGGTTTAGGCCTATATTCGCTGTATCAGACAGAATGTTCCTGGGCTGCCTGTGTTCCTGTGCTCATGTACCACAGTGAGTTAATCACAACAAGCAAAGGTTCAAAGGTTCTACTGTAATAGACTTCCTCTCTGACTCTGGCCCCTTTGAGCAGGCTTTTGACAGTGTAGATTCGGTCCAGAACATTGTCTAATTTGCATGCATCAAAAGCCTGCTTGGATTGGCTGAGTTAGGGAGGCGGTCCGAGCAGCCTGGCAGTGATTGGTGCAACATTGTCTAATTTGCATGCATCAAAAAGCCTACTTGGATTGGCTGAGTTAGAGAGGCAGTCCGAGCAGCCTGGCAGTAATTGGTGCAGGATCGAGTTGGAAAATTCGTTTTGTGGCAATATTCAGACAATTTTCATTTAGCGGCATGTTGAAATGTTTTCGGGATATATTTGGCGTATAAGACGACCCCGGATTTTAGGTTGACTTTTTTTCATTTCAAAAGTCGTCTCATACGCTGGCAAATACAGTATATCAATGCAAATAATGTGACCTGTGCTCTACTTATTTATATTTTTGATAATCTTTTTGTCGTCTTTTATACTTAGATTTTTCTATATAGTCTGGTATTGATTTTATTTTTCTTGTTTTTCTTGTATTTTAAGCATGGATGAGGTATGATCACAAACCATTTTGTATAATTGAAGTTGAACAGATGATACTTCGTTTTAAAGCGTTTGCACTTTTCTCCTTAAAAATGTATCTTTATATGTTTTTCTGGTTATTTACTTTTCTATATACTCTCACAACAACCCAATTCAGTCCCTAAGTTTTTGCTCTATGACATACATCATGAGCATTGTTTATTATTTATATTAACTCTCTCAATAACCATATTTTCCTCAGAGCTCTAAGGATGATTAATACATTCAAAACTTAAAATTTTATATTTTCAGTTCAGACAACCTTGCTGACAGTACTACTTAGATGAAAATTGAATGCTTACCTGAAGCAGCTGAATCTGGAAAACAAGAAAAAGCATTTATGTACTCATCTTCAAAATCTAATACTTAGGTCAATAGGAAGAATAGATGTCGGGGATACAGCTGACCACTGACATAGTATCATCCTTTACTTCTTTGTACCACATATCAAATTCATTGGCAGATCCTGATGGATTTGTTTTCAAATGTGTACAAAATTTAATTAGTTCTACCCATCTCTACTGCGACATTGCTGATCTAATCAGTCATTAGCTTTTCCATGATTATTTGCTGTAACTTTCTTTCTTTTTTTCACCTTTTAAAAAATTTATTGTATTTTAAGTCTATTTCCATTTTTATTATTAATGTCTTTATTTAAACACCTTGATTACAAATATGATTGTAGTTGGGTTTCTGTCATGTAAAGAACACCCCCCCTTCACCAGTGCCACATTCTATCACCAGTGTCCTAAATCTCCCTCCTCCCCATCCCACCCCCACCTGTATTCTAGACAGGCTGTCTACCTCCCTCATTCATTCACATTGTTATGATAGTTCTCAATGTAGTGATTTCTCTAAATTTGCAATAAGTTCCTGTTTACTCTTCCTACATCTCCCTTTCACCCACCCAAATCTAGTTTTAGCAGAACACCAAGACTTGTTCCTTTACGTGTTATATGTGGTTAATTTCTATCAAAAAATTCCAATACTCTATCTAATTATAAGGAAATGTTACCATCCTTGGAACTATTTGTGAGGTCCTATTACACATTTCTCGTCTGCCTCCACCATTGCTTTCTGGATATCAGTGACTTCCCTGCTGTAGTCTGAACACTGCAGCTACAACCCTAGACTGATCCTTTTGTATTTTCTGTTTTCTTTACTAAGAAAAATCTTACCTGATTTGTTCTCATAGTTCATTTTCTTCATTTTTGTTACTTTTCTTCTCTAAGAAACAGCAACTTTGCATTTCTTTCACAAGGATATGAAAGTCTGTCTCATCCCTGCTAACAATGAGTGTTATTCTTCTTTTCTATTACTGACAAATAATTAGTTTGCTTTGTTGTTTTTCATTAGATTTTTATGATAGTCATTTATATTGAATTGTTGTTCTAAAAGTTGAGTAGCCTTAAAATTTTGTTCACTACTATTGTTGATAAAATAAAAATATGATTGATATTTCATCAACTCCATATCTTTAAATATTGCTTGAACTTCTAAAAATAGCATCTCAACAAAAAATTTAAACATATTGTTCTCTTTTAGGTTCAATCTGATGCAGCACAAAATTATACCATCTTCTACTCAATAAGTGGGCGTGGAGTTGATCAAGAGCCTTTAAACTTATTTTACATTGAAAGAGACACTGGGAATCTGTTCTGTACTCGACCTGTGGATCGTGAAGAATATGATGTTTTTGATGTAAGATTTTATAGATAGGAAGCTGTAGATGAAATACATTTCTTCTGAGTCCTTTATTTTTATATTCTCTTCTTAGTGGGTATCTTAAAATAAAAGAAAATAATAATTCGGGCCCGGTAAGATAGCACAGCGGTGTTTGCCTTGCAAGCAGCCGATCCAGGACCAAAGGTGATTGGTTCGAATCCCGGTGTCCCATATGGTCCCCCGTGCCTGCCAGGAGCTATTTCTGAGCAGACAGCCAGGAGTAACCCCTGAGCATTGCCGGATGTGGCCCAAAAACCAAAAAAAAAAAAAAAAAAAAAAAAGAAAATAATAATTCAAAGTACTTAAGCTCTTTTTCTAAATGTTTGTAAGTCAAAGTAAAGCAATGTACTTGTTTGTACTTGAAATCTAATTTCATCACTTATCTAGGAAATTATTTTAATTATGAGATAGTATTTCTCTGATTGGTCCTGATACAATTTTTCTTTCCAAGATATGACCACACTTTACTATAAGAGTCCTTCTCCCTTTTCTATTCTGCTTGTTATCTTATTTCTATGTGTATGATTCTCTAACAATGTCTTAAAACTAAAAAAAAAGAACACCAAATTGATTAATAATCTAGCATTATGATAGAGCTATTTTATTTGTTTTTGCTTTTTTTGTTTTTTGTTTTTTTTTATTTTGGGCCACACCCGGCATTGCTCAGGGGTTACTCCTGGCTGTCTGCTCAGAAATAGCTCCTGGCAGGCACAGGGGACCATATGGGACACCGGGATTCGAACCAACCACCTTTGGTCCTGGATTAGGTGCTTGCAAGGCAAACACCACTGTGCTATCTCTCTGGGCCCGATAGAGCTATTTTATAAACAATGGGGAAAAAACTCAACTTTTTATAAAGCATGGTTAATGTTATTGAGTCATGCCATCATCTCTGTGGTGCATAAAGAATGATTCCTCAAGGGAAAGAGGAATTCTTCTTATAAAATAGATGCTGAATGAACAAAAATAATGTCCAACATATCACATTTTTTACTTATCTCTAGAAAAGTTTTAATCTATCCTACAATGTCTGACTAACCAAAATGCACAAATAATAATGGCATTTGGAACTGCATTCACTTTAATTAATTAGTAATGTGGAAATATGTATCTATGGAGTAAAATATGTAAAGGACTTGATGTTGGCAATATCTGGTACAATTCTTTTCTTTAGATTACATATAAGAATTTTCCTCATTAGAGTGACTTTAAGTGTACCCTATGTAATTTTTTATGTGTATATGGGGCCGGCGAGGTAATGCTAGAGTTAAGGTGTCTGCCTTGCAAGTGCTAGCCAAGGATCAGGACCTCGGTTCCATCCCTCGGCATCCCATATGGTCCCCCAAGCCAGGGGCAATTTCTGAGCGCATAGCCAGGAGTAACCCTTGAGCATCAAATGGGTGTGGCCAAAAAACCAAAACAAAAATTTTTATGTGTATAACATTTGAATTCTTTATCTAATAAACATTTATTAGATTTATTGTAATATAATCTATATTTTATTTTTATTATTGTCATTTCTACTAAGTACTCATTGCTCTTTATTTCCCCATTGACATTGATGATTAAAATGTTAGAGATCTGGAGAGATGGGGCAGGGGTAGTACTTACCTTGCATGACTGATGCTCAATTCTTAAGAAATAATTGGTAGATGTAATCCTTGAGCATAGAGGAAGAAGTAAGTCCTAAAGAGAATTAATTATGGCCCCCAAACATCATATAAATTGATGATAATTGCCTTATTTTTACTGAAAATAATTTAAAAATAAAGCTTAACATTATCTTCTACTAGAATATCTTATTAAATTACAACTGAACTGAATTCTCCTTGTTTTGCAGCTAATTGCCTATGCCTCAACTCAAGATGGGTATTCAGCAGATTTACCTCTCCCACTGCCTATAAGAATAGAGGATGAAAATGACAATAAACCTATTTTCACAGAAGAACTTTATAAATTTGAAGTTCCAGAAAGTAGTAGATATGGTGAGTCAACTTTTAAGAGTAAATTACATTACGCTAAATAAATTTTGTACATTTTCTTATGAAAGCAAGATAATTATTCCTATGGTGGCCCTATACTGGTATCTTCTTTTCAGAATACATTTTAAGTATATCAAATTCAATCAATATATAGCTTACATATTACTATAGGAGTTTGTGGCGATTCCACTACAAAACTTTTTTTAATAAAGGAAAATTGCTTTTGTTAATTTTTTTGCATATGTAGCTGGCTTAATTTATTTCATTTCACCGCTGAGTGAGTTTATCATTTTTCCCTTCAAGGAGGATATTTTGGCATTATGTATAACAAAACTAAAATAAATATATTTACTTATTTGGTTTCATTTATGCATGTGATGATTGTATTTATAGAAAATACGTTCTATTTTGGTTTTAGGTCACACTTGTGTATGCTCAATACTTACTCCTGACTTTACACTCAAGAATAAATCCTGTAGATCAGGGGGACCATATGTGGTGCCTATATTGAATTTAGTTTGGTTACATGCAAAGCAGGCACCTTACCTTTTTTACTATTGCTATTCTTCTGAAATTAGGTCTTTTTTTTCTGGGAACCACTCCTGGCAATACTGAGAGATCTTTGTGGCATAAAAATGGAACTAGGACTTCCTTCACTATCAAAACATGGTATTTCAGATCTATGAGACTTCTTTCTGGCAAAAGACAAAAAAAATTAAGCATTTATCAATATAATTTATTCTTTTAAAATATAGCTTAATTCTTCAATTGTAAGTAATATTGAGGTAATTTTTTGGTTTTGTCTTGATTTTGTTTGGGGTTCACACCTAATGGTATTGGGACTATCCAGACTATGCTTTGGCATCCCTTCTGAAATTGCTACTAGAGATCAAACCAAGGCCTCCTGACTGCAAAACATGTGCTCAGTCCTTTGAGCTGTCTCTGTGACTCATAAAAAGAACTCTAGACATAATCATGTGCTCTCATCTCAGTCGAAGATGGCCAAGATGTTTTAGATTTGTCAATCCTTAAATGTGTCATTCTCTCGAGACTTACATATGAAAATTAAGATTAAATTAACTCATATTATAGTTGAAAGTAGATAGATTTAATCTTCAAGGATTGCTTTGCTAACTTGTTTACTAAAATTTGTTAACTTGACTCCTACTCTCATGGCTCAGTTAAGGATGGAATGTTGTTATTGTTGAATTTAGGCAAATCTAGTTTTATTTCTGGGAGCCACCCAAGAGAGGTCAGGGGTTACTTTTGACTATTCACTCACATTTAGCAGTGCTCTAGGAATCGTAGGGAATGCCAGGGATTGATTCCATCCCATGCAAGGAAAGAGCCTGGCCCACGGTACTATCTCTGGTCCCTTAAGTAACCCAATTTTTAATTTAGGATCTGCTATTATATACTGTGGGAACTCATATAAGTCCTTTAGATTTCTAAGATTATTAAGATTTCTACTAGTTACTTAGATCTTCACTACCTGATTATATCTGCTGCTTCCTTTCATATGTGCTTTGATAATTTAATGTCATAGATGTTAAACACTATGACTCACATAGTCCAATTAAAAGGTAAAAATCACTGTTTTCGAGTTCAGAAAATCTAGTTTTTGATTCAAGATGCTATTAATTTACTGTGGGAACTCTTAAAGTCCCTTTGAGTTCTCAACCCTGTAAAATGAGTTAATTACATTAGATGACCAATAGCGTGTTTAAATTCACAAGCTAACAGAGGATAAAATCAAGGACAAACACTTTAATACTAAAACTAACTAGGCTAGTCTAATCATCCTGTGTTGGTAGGATCAAACTGGTTTAAACTGTAATGCTTTGAACTAGTAGATGTTTCTTGAGTTTGCTTTAACGTTAACACAGACGTAGGTTTTGGACAAAATTTTGTCAACTATGGGTCTGTTTATTATTACATAGGCCAGCCTTATATACAAGATTATATAATATATAGATTTATATACAAGTCTCTGGATTCAATTTTATGGGAATTGAAATGCCATTATTAAATGTATAAAATATTATCTGTATATACTTTTGGTACATGAAATTACTTAGCAGTATAGATTTTTTACTTCTCAGACAGATAAAAAATTCTAATAGGTCTAATTAAAGAAAAATTAGAATCATTTCTCACCATATAATAATTAGTATAAACTCCCATCTTCAATACTAAGTGGGAAGTGGGGACAGTGGGGAGATAGATTTTAAACTGATGAAAAAGAAATGGCAAATGAGGAATGTTAAGGATTCACAAAAATCATCTTAGAAAAGAAACTGGAAAATAAAAAACCAACCTGACTCTAATTATATTCAAATGATTTTTAGTCATTCAAAAGTTTAAATAAAATTGAGGACTTTAGCGGTGGGAAAGTTGCAGTGATGAAGGATGGTGTACATCTGTGATTGAAACCAAATTTTGAACATTTCTGTAACCATGGTGCTTAAATAAAGACATTGCTTTAAAAACTCTGATTTGTATAGGAGTCATGATTATTCTTTGCAGTTAAATTTCTCTGTGTTTAGAAATATATGTCAAAATTATTCTTAATCACACTTAATACATTTTTAGTAATCTACTATCAGAAATGTTAAACTGTGAGCAAAGTAAAAGTACACATTTATCTTAGCATCAAAGTGTTTCATATAATTTTTGTGAGGTAGTTTTAGTCTATATCATGTAAAAGTAGAATGCTTTTGTAGGAATCGAATATCTTTCTATTCAGTTTTAAATTGGGTTTCCATGCATGATTACTGCTAAAAATTGTACAGTGTATTTACGTTTATTACTAAACATTTTTTAACTTTAACTATTTTTTTATTAACTTATTGATTGGTTGTTGGGCCACGCAGCAGTACTCAGGCTTTACTTCTGGCTCTGCACTCAGAAATCGCCCCTGGCAGGTAGGGGGACCATATGGGATGCACGGAATAGAACCGGCTCCTTCCTGGGTCCACCGCATGCAAGGCAAATGGCTTACCGCTGTGCTATCTCTCCAGCCCTGTATTTCTAAACATTTTGAATGCTTGAAATTAAAGATGTATTTTTATTTTTACATATAGGAACTACAGTGGGAGTAGTCTGTGCAACAGACAGAGATGAACCAGACACAATGCACACACGCCTCAAGTATAGTATCGTGGAGCAGACCCCGAGATCTCCAGGGCTCTTCTCCGTGCACCCCAGCACAGGCGTCATCGCCACAGTCTCTCATTCTATGGACAGAGAGGTAGATTTCAGACTCCGTAGGAAATTCTTTCAATGTGGGTTGTTTCTCTCTCCCTTTAGCTGAAAGTTAGCAACTTCTAATTTAATTTTATTTTAGTATGTGACAATGTGTGCACTTTCTGTTGCAATTTGGGGGGTAGAATCCCTGGACTCATTTATGCAAACTGAATGATCTCTCGCTGAGTTACATACTTAGACATGTTAGTTATTTTTAAATTAATTATTTTTATGCATTATTGGTATATGTTATTTATATTTTTTATGTAAAGGAAAATACAAAACATAATAACAGGTCACTTGGAGTTGAAAATAATAGAAACAGAACCTATTTCTATAGGAAGAAGTTGTGACTTAATATTATGTAAATTTTTCACTTGTGACTCTGATTATATCTCAGTAAAGGTTTGTTGGTTATGTGGGATCACTAGTTTTGCTTATTTCATGAGATGGCACCATGCTCTGCCCATTAATCAATAATACATAACTCTTTAATATTTATTAGAAAAATAGTTTTGAAAGTTGATTGATTTAAAAATCTTTAGCACTTCATACATAATAGAAACACATAAGTTCATTAGATATTTGTAATTTTTCTTGACTATACATATTATATAACAAATAGAGAATAAACATGAAAGAAAGATTGAGCTGAAGTAAGATTTCTTATAGAAAAGTATGATTTTTATTATTGTTTTGTACAATTTGTCAGCCTACATTTACCTGAAGTTGATTAATCAAATTTATGTGGACAAAATAAGTTTATTAAAAGAACACTAATGGGGGACTGGAGCAATAGCACAGTGTATAAGGTGTTTGCCTTCCACAGGCCCAGGTTCAATCCCCAGCATCCTATAAGGTCTCCTGAGATTCCAAAAGTTATTTCTGAGTGCAGAGCCAGGAATGAATCCTGAGCAATGCCAGGTGTGGCTCAAAAACAGGATAAAACAAAATAAAAAAAAAAAAGAAAACATTAGTGGTTCCCATTAAGGCTAAAATAACATAATTGGAGAATTAATACAACTGAACAAGAAATATAAATGGGGATAAATTATAAAATAGATTTAAGGGACAGTAACTGGTGGAATAGCACACTTGCCTTGCTATGGCTGACCTGGTTTCAATCCCTAACATCCCATATGGTTCCTTGAGTTTGCAATAAATTCTTGCTGAGAGCAGAGCCAGTATTAACCCTTGAGTATTGCTGGATATGGCCCAAAAACAAAAAGGGAAAGAGTATAATACAATATAAAGCCTATAACTTGGAAACCAAGGTTTTCATATTTAATTTTTATGGGGAAAATATGGGAATCTTTGAGAACAACCAATGAAGGATGTTGAAGAAGAATACAAATAAAATCTAGGAAATGAACAAGTGACAAAAAGAAACAACCCATTTAGAGAAAGAAAATAGTAAAGGATTCTAAGACTCTGTAAGAGGAATATTTCACAGTGAAATGTTGGTTTCCAATGTGGAAGATAGTGAAATAATATAAAGATTGTGGGAGGAATAGAAAGAAATAGAAAATCAATTGAAAGAAAAAGAATTAAAAGAAGAACTGAAAAATAGTCTTTAAGTCTAAATTCTTTGTATGACTTTTGTAACTAAATCCATGCAAATAAGTAAATCAAATTAATGCATGGATATATACAACATAAAATAATGCCAAATTAAATATCATTTTAAGTATAAGTGAATGGTTTAAAAATTAGTTAAAATATTTGTTTTAGGGAGCAGAGAGATAGCACAGTGGTAGTGCACTTACCTTGCATGCAGCGGTCCAGTGAAGGACCCCGGTTCAATTTCCTGCATCCCATATGGTCCTTTGAGCTTGCCAGGAGCGATTTCTGAGTGCAGAGCCAGGAGTGACCCTGAGCACCACCGGGTGTGGCCTCAAACCCCCCAAACAAAAAACAAACAAACAAAAATATTTGCTTTATTTTCAGGTTGTAGACAAGTACGTAGTCCTAATGAAAGTACAGGACATGGATGGCCAATTTTTTGGTTTGATGACTACATCGACTTTTGTTATAACAGTAAAAGATTCAAATGATAATCCACCTACTTTCAGAAAAAGTAGTGTAAGTATGTAGTACTGTTTCTACTTTGTTTTTATTTATTTGTATTTATTTATTTATTATTTTATTTTATTTATTTTTGTTTATTTAATCTAAAGTAATGAGATATATATTACATCTATTTATGTTATAAGTAAAATTTAAACTATGTGAACTTTTTTATTACTCAGAATATACTCAGAATATTATTATCTTCCTCTTGTTAAAGTCTTTTTACATTAAACATTATTTGTAATGAGTTTCTTTTCTTTTCGTTTGTGAACTATACCATGTAGTGCTCAGGGTTTACTCCTGGCTCTGCACTCAGAAATTATCTCTGGTAGGCTGAAGGGACCATATTGAATGCCCAGGATTGAAATCAGATTGGATATGGGTAAGGGCAAGCTACCTACTAGCTCTATCTCTCCGTGCCCAAGAGTTCTTTTTATTTGCAAGATAATCTTCCTGAAATAATGTCAATTTTTATTCATGGCTAATGACAATAATATAGGTTAAAACATTATAAAAAGTATTTTTTGTAAATAAGTATCTTATTTTCTCTGCAAATATTTTCTTTATAAAATAAATTCAAAGAGTTTTTTTTTTCTAGTATGAAACATCGGTAGAGGAAAATGTATACAATGTGGAAATTTTAAGGATCCCAATTGACAATAAAGATTTAATGAACACTGCCAACTGGAGAGCCAATTTTACCATCTTAAAGGGCAATGAAAATGGACATTTCAAAATCACTACAGACCAAAATACAAATGAAGGTGTTCTCTATATTGTAAAGGTATAGTAATAATGAATAGTTGACAAGTTAATAGGCTTTAATTAAAAAAAATGGCTTAATCAACTAGTTTTAGGTCATAGACTCTACAAGTTAGAAGATAATTGAATCTATTTATTGATTCCATCTCAAACCTACCTTTCAAAAATTTACATTTAAATTCAAAAGTAAGATATATTTATAGTTTGTGAAAAGTACTATGGGAAGCCCAGCAGGTAGGAAACCTAGACCCTTTTAACCCAACAAGATTTTGTGACATCTACTGACCACAGACATCTGTTTAAGTGCTGGTATAATTCTGTTTTGCACAATGGGTCATAAAAACCCAACAAGGTATTTACTCCATATTGCTGTTTTGCATTGTTAATTATTTACTTCATTAGTCAGAAAAGTAGAGAACACTTGTTGCTGGAAGACCTTTTCCTTGTCTCTATATCTGTCTAAACCTTTTTTTTTATCAGTCTTTTGAGTTCTAAAGAATTATTTACTCTTAACATTGAGCCCTGGAGTCCAACAATTTTCTTTTTTGCACAATGTCCATAAAATATGTCAGGTTATGCTTGTTTCATAAAAATAATTGATTTTCCTTCTTTGTATATACTCTAAAGTAGCAAAAATGCACAAAAGATGGAGTAATGTTAATATTACCATTCATTGTTTTCACATGAGACTGTGTCAAAAAAAGTAAACTAAATTGATTTTGTGAATATAATTAGGTGATTGGATGCAAATCCAAATATAGTTGTAAAATGTTTCTTACTTTGAACCACCATGAAGTTAGAGTTAGAAATCCTGAGAACTTGATGCCCATACATCCCTTTCTGTTCTTAGCTTACTTGATCTGACTAAGTCATGACTTCAGTTGCCTGAGGTGGTCTTCTCTTACTGAAATTTTGATTATTTTATTTGTCTCTGAGTTTAATTTTAAAATAATACTCCTTTATTATCAGTTCTTATGTTAGTTTTATCTACCCCTTTTCATTTTTGTTTTACTTAATTAAATTCATCAAATATTTTTGCAGTTTCTTAGCTACACCCAACTATGCTTAGGGCTTATGTACTGAATTCAAGGATCATTCTGGTGGGGCTGGAGAGACCATCTGGGGTATCAGGTATTGAACCCTAGCCTGCTATAAACAAGTGACATACCTGATGTACTGTTTCTTGACTACCACACCCTTTTGAATTCAGTCTTAAAAAGCGTCTTTATAGAACTCTTTCGGTAGCTATTTTTGTATTTAAGGTTACCTTATCCCTTTTCTTTGTAAATATTTTTGAATCTTTCTTGAAAATGTGAATATATCTTTGATTTTTTTTTGAGTTTTGGGCCACATCTGGTGATGTTCAGGGATTACTCCTGGCTATGCCCTCAGAAATCGTCCCTGACTTGGAGGACCATATGGGATACCTGGGGTGATCAAACCGGGTCTGTCTTAGACTAGCTCCAGCAAGGCAGACTCCCTACCCCTTGAGCTACTGCTCCAGCCCCATCTCCTTGGTTGTTTTATCTTTAAGTAATTTTAACTTTAATGATTTATCTTCTATTTTAAATTGTATAAAAATGTACGATCAGGGCAATCATAACATTTTTTGCCATTATTTTTAAATATATTTTTGGCACAGACTTGATGATGACTTATTCATTAAAGTATAAATGATACCAAAATGTAGATTGCTGTAAAGAAATCTTTCTCTTCCAATTCCATTTTTCTTTTAGTGTCAGAATTTTGCTCAGAACAGGAGTGCACTTTATTTCTTTTTACTTTAAAAGATTAAATGACCAGGAAATGAAACCAAAAATTGCTTAGGTAATGTATTTACCTAAAGAGAAATTCCAAACATTGATCTGTTAATTGGTCTTTCTTATTATTGAATTATATTGAATTAACTAAACATGTCCTGTTTTTTTCTTTATTTGCCTGTGTGACACCTTAAAAGGCTAGTGAAATATATTGTATAAAGCACTTGCCATATAACACTAATATATTCAATGTTATTCATAGAACAATTATACAGAAAAACAATTCATAAGAAACATTTCCAAAGTTACATAGTATCATATAGTAAGGCAGAATTTGAATCTCATTTTCTTTGAGTCCAAGTATATTTTCTTAATTGTATTGTTAAAGTACTTTGCATAATGATATTATCTCGAAACATTAATCACTTTATTATTTGAAATATAGCTACTATATATTTTTCTACTTCTCCATTAAATTTTATTATAATGAAAATGAAAGCACAGTGTAAGATAGTATTACTATATTTTAAAATACTATGCCATAATTTTCAGACTAGTGTTGTGACAACCCATGATGTTATTTGGCTGAGTTCTGGATAATCTCTCTATTCATCAGTGGCAGTAGGGCATATAAACTTGAACATGATAGTTACCATTAGTCATTTTCTGTATAGTAAAGGTCCTCAAGAATATTAATTTATAGGAAATTATTATTAAATTAATACTATGTACACACAGTATATTTTTGAATATTTTTCTAATAAACATTAAAAATATATTTTTTAATGAAAAATTATTTTCACTGATTATTTCATCTCTAGATTTTAAACATTTTAGTATTTGAAACACTAAGATATAGCCAGCTTAAGCCTAAAACAGTATGTAAAAACACTCTAAGACTTTAGTAAATTTGACTATGAATTGATTAAGTGTACCATTCAAAGAGCATCAATTTTTCTTCTACTAAAATAAACAGGAATTAACTTAGTTAATTCATACTGAGTTTTGAATTGTTTTTCATACTGATTTTCTAATTTATGGAATTTTAATAGAAACCATATTTTTAGAAACATAGAAGTATTGTATTTAACTAATTAATGAAAGAACAAGCAAACACACAAATCCAAATTCTAAAGCAAAATAGATTGTGAGAAAAGTCTGCAATAAAATTCCTCAATTATATGCCACTTGGAAAATTAAGTGCATTTTAATATTTACATGTAACAGCCAATCTAAGCATTCAGATGAATTTGGAATATTGTTTCTATCAGAGTGAAGACAAATCTTTGTTCAGTTTCAGTTTTGTTTAAGTCAATAACTCATTTCATGAGAGCTGTAAAATGTCTGTGTCCTGGCTGTTGTAGTAAATAGATAATCAAAATAAGATTGTATTTTGCTAGGAAATAGGATGGACTTTAGCAAAAAAAAATTGTTAAACATTGAGCAGTAGCATCTTTTCACATCTCCAGTTTCAGAGCAATTCTCCTGATAAGAATGAGGTATAAAAAAATTTTTAAGAGGCCAGAACGATCTTACAGTGGCAGGATATTTGCCTCGCATGCGATCAACCCAGGTTTGATCCTCAGCATCCACTGAGCCTGCCATGACTGATTGTAAACACAAAGCCAGGAATAATCCCTGAGAACCATGAGGTGTGGCCGAAAAACCACACACACACACACACACACACACACACACACACACACACACACACACACACACACCCTATTTTATGAATTGCTTTTCCATAGTACTATAAAACCACTTGCATAAAGTTTTGGATTACACTGCTTAGTTATGAACACTTCTCTTTTTTAACAAAGGATGAAAGAAAGATACTTTGACTAAGCAGGAAAACAGAATTTAGAGAGTACTGTTCAGATTGACAAAAATTCTTTTGCTTTTTTAAAATACCGGTTTCACTTTATACTCACGCTGATATTTATATACTTAATTTTAAAGCCACTGAATTATGAAGAAAACCATCAAGTGACCCTGGAAGTCGGTGTAATCAGTGAAGCTCCATTTACTAGAGATGTGCTTAGAACAACAACTATGAACCGAGCCGTGGTCACAGTTCACGTGAGGGATCAGGATGAAGGGCCAGAATGCAGCCCTGCAGTTCAATACGTATGGATCAAAGAGAATGAAGCAGCGGGGTTGAAGACCAAAGGCTATAAGGCATATGACCCTGGAACGAAAAATAGCAATGGGTTAAGGTATGACGATATCTGTGACCAAATACCAGAAATACATTAGTCATAATTGTGACAGTAACTTACTTTAAAGAATCTCATTATCACAACAAACTAATTTTATACTATATTGACAGGTACAAAATGTTGAATGATCCTAGAGGGGGGATCACTATTGATGAAGTTACTGGCTCAATCCTAACTTCCAAAATCCTGGACAGAGAGACTTTATCTCCCAGAAGTGAAGTATATAATATTACAGTTCTGGATACAGACCAAGGTAACGTTTTGGGGGAGGATTTTTATGAAGGAATTGGAGATTACAATAACATTTATGTAGAATTACTCCTGTGTTAATAATACCAAATACTTAGAAATGTAAAACTCTGTTGCTATTTTGTCTAACAAGATGAAACTTTTTATAATAGAATCCATTTAACAGTCATTGAAACTTTATTTCAGCATTGGGATCTAAATGCCTTTTTATTTTTTAATTTCTTTATTTGTTTTTGGGCCACACTGATGATTCTCAGGGGTTACTTCTGGCTATGCACTCAGAAATCCATCCTGGCTCAGGGAACCATATGGGATGCCAGGGATCGAAGCCAAATCCATCCTGGGAAGTCATGTGCTCTCTCCAGTCCCAGGGATATAAATGCTTGTAGATGTCTAGAGGATGTGTAGATGTCTAGAAATTTCTATAAAACCATAATATAGGCTTAAATATGATGCAACATTTTTAGATTTCTTTGAATCCCTTATCCACTTGAGGACCACAAACTGGTGGTAAAACATGGAAACCTGGTAAACTACCAGCCCTATCATATATTATTATGTATTATCCCCCAGTCATATAATGGTGAAACAGCAGGAGCCAAACATACTAGCCAAATAGTAGTTTCATGGTTTAGAGAGAAAACAGGGTTAAGGTACTTGCCTTGTATATGCCCAGATTCAATTCCTAGCACTCCATAAGGTTTCATAAGTTCTGCTAGGAGTAATCCTGTAGTGAAAGCCTGAGCATTGCCAATTGTGGCCCCTAAGAAAAAAACCCACAAAAAACCTCAAAATCTTATTACTTAAAATGTTAGATTCTATAAAAACAATGCTATATAGTTTTATTATTTCATAAATAAGATAATTTTAGGGGTTTTTTTTATGTCTTTACCTTTAGCTAGTACTAAGATATTTCTCTTACTTCCATAGTCTATTGGTGTAAAATAGTTGAAGTATACTGCTTTTCATCACTTTTATTGAATCTTTACTTAGCCTAGCTGGTTATTAGATAACAATATTTTTCCTTGATAGGATAATTAAGGCAATAATTCAGTGTTTCTCAACATGGATATCATATTAAAATATTTAGAGGAACTTTAAAAATATCCTAGATTAAAAAAAAAGAAAACAAACATCCATGGGTTAACACTAGCATCGAACTAACCAAATCAGAATCCCTGTATGCAGAACTTGAGTCATACACTTAAAACATTCACACAAGATTAAAATTGCCACAAAACTGAACTAACTATAATGTCAATATTTTACTGTACTTTAGCCTGTATTCCTTAAGATAATCCCAGAAAATGGGAGTTTGACTTCAGAAATTTGATTTTACTATTTGATAATAGTTATGACTAAAAATTCATTGGAAATTGCATATGATTTGATAAATAGCAGTACTTACTTGAGATAACCTACAGGTAACATTTATCTATAAATGGTATTGTTTCTCCAAATAACCAGTTCAGTTTTTGAAGGCCTCTTATATCAAGAATAGAATCTAATTTGTTTTATTTTTTGGTTTTTGTACCACACGAGTAGTGCTCGTGGCGTATTTCTGACTCTGCATTCAGGGATCTCTTCTGGTGGGGTTTGAGAGACAATGTGGAGGACTGGGCACTGAATTCTGATCATGTGTGAGGCAAGTGCCCTACTCATTGTACTATCTTTTCACTTCATGAGCGCAAAGCTTACTTCTGTCTGGCTCTCTCTAAGGGATCACTACTGACAGTGCTTGGGGTAACATATTTGCCACTGGAACTTCAAGTTTTGTAAGGCATGTATGACAAGCACCCAATTACCGTACAATTGCTTCAGCCCTATTTTATTACTTAGGAAACGATGGGAGATTTTTGCAAACTACAGTAATTCTCTTTTCTTTATAGATAGTAAAACATGTACTGGTACGCTTGCAGTTTATGTTGAAGATGTGAATGACAATCCATCACAATTACTTCAATGTGACCTAATAATTTGTAAGCCAAAGATGAGGCATATTGACATTTCAGCTATTGATCCTGATGAACCTCTAAGTGGGCCCCCATTTTCTTTCAGCTTGACAAATCCTTCTGCAGAAATCAATAGGATCTGGACCCTCACCAAAGTTAATGGTATGAAATAAAAATAATGATATATAACTATGAAATAACTAACAATGAATTTGTAAATAATGATATGACATATAACTGAAATAATTTACAATTATTTTGCTTATTTATGCACATAAGCTATAGTGTAAAAACAATTCTCTTTACCATACTTTTTATAAATAAGTGAAATTTTATGTTATCTTATATCTTGCATTTAAAAAGAAAGATACCAATTTTTTACTTTCCTGTTTTTAGACACACCAGGTGGTACAAAGAGCTTACTCCTGGCTTTGTGCTCAAGGATCTCTCCTGGCAGTGCTTAAGGGCCATAGCTAGTGCCAGGAATTGAACCCAGGCCAGCCTTATTCAAGGCAAACATTCTACCCACTCTACTATCAATCTGGACCCAAGAAAAAATCACAGTTTTTATGAAACCCCAATTTGTGTTTAGAACAAAGAAAGAAAAATGGCTGTTAAAATAATATGGAGCTTGTCATTAAGAGTGTGTTAGCTATGATTTTAAATAATCCCAGTGAGGTGAAAACAAAAGAGAAGTAGAGTAAATTTTTCTCTAAGAAATTAGAAACAAGGGGCCAGGACAGTGGCACAGAGTGGTAAGCTTTGCTTGCTCTAGCCTAGGACAGACCGCATTTCGATCCCCTGGCATCTCATATGGTCCCCAAGCCAGGAGTGCTTTCTGAGGGAATAACCAGGAGTAAACCCTGAGCATCACCAGGTGTGCCTCCCCCCCCCCCAAAAAAAAACAAAAATAAAGAAATTAGAAAGGAGGAATTGATATATGGTACAAGTATTCTATGGATTTTGGTGTGATGTGAACAGATGTCTGGTATAATTCTAGACATTATTCAAGGATAATAGACTTGGCAGGTGTAAAAGTTTCTATTTCAGTCATATTTCACTGACGCATATGTTACTATGTCATAATATTAATGAAAATAGACTTTTGTGTAGACTGTCTATTCTTCCTAGAATAGATGATTCATCTAAAAATAGATGGTCTACCTCCTTCTAGTTACTTCCTTGCTATGAAGTTTCATTATTTTGGGGGCACCTACTAGACACATTTTAAGTGTCAGGGGATATATAGAGACTAAAATGCAGACATAACTCATATGCTGAAATTAATGAAGTCTGTCTGGAAGTAGGAAGGTCACTATTGACTTTTTGGGACGTTTATTATAACCCCTTTCATGTTGTATTATCATCTTTTTACATTTCTCCTTCAATAAAATGAGATTCTTCTTTTCTCTTTTTTTTTTTTTTTTTGGTTTTTGGGTCACACCCAGCAGCATTCAGGGATTACTCCTGGCTCTATGCTCAGAAATCACTCCTGGCAGGCTCGGGGAACATATGGGATGCTGGGATTTGAACCACTGATCTTCTGCATGCAAGACAAACACCTTACCTCCATGCTATCTCTCCGGCCCCAATAAAAGAGATTCTTAAGACATTTGCAGTCCATCTGGGTATCTCTAGCACCTAATATATCTTTATTTATCCAATAACTTATTATTAAGTCTGTATAAAATTGGAAGTACATGAAGAATCAATAAATCAGTATCATTAAATGTTAGAATGTTTTGGTATGGATGTCAACATATTAAAATGGGAGGAGTAAATTGTAGTGGTGAAGTGAAAATTTAACATGTTGAGGAGGCTGGCTTTTGTTTAGTGAAAGTGGCTATGCATGAGAAGTATGAAACAAGGCAATTTCATACCCATATTTATACCTTAAAAAGGTGAAATTGGTGATAGGGTGATTTGAAAGGCATATAGTTGAATGCTAAAAAGTTCACAAGTTGTTGCAATGCTTTGAATTGGTAAAACATCACTTAATCTAAGTTTCTGTTCCTGAGAGAGAAGAGATTATGAGATCTTTAATTTACGACAATATAATTCTAAAAACATCTATTAAACCTGTATTTGTATTCTTTTACATATTGGAAGTGAGGGTCAACCCAGAATTTTTGAACAATCTATAGTTATAAAAGTGAGACAAGCAAAAATCATATAGTTTGCCTTGAAAAATTGTCTTTGGTACCATAAAAGGAAATGGAAAAGACAATCTGAATTTAAAGCATTCTCGTGTGTAGCTGTGGCTATTCTTTGTTTACGATAAACAGGTACATACACAGTGACATACTTGATTCTGTAACAATATATTATCTTTTGTGTCCTGCATTATTTGTTTGTTTGTACTTTCGGTTTTTGGAGTAACATCCAGTTAGTGCTCAGGATTTGTTCAGAGATCTGCACTTATCACTACTGATGGTGCTTAAGGAGCTAGTTGGGGTGATGGCCATGAGCCACGTGTAAGAACAAAGCCTTACTCACCTTTCCATTACTCCAGCCCCTAGATTAATTTTCAGGGAATATTAAATACTATTTAAATGCTATAGAGTCATTCAATGCTATGTTATTTCTTCGATCTGTCATATAAAAGCTTTGCATAATACCTATGCAGATATATTGATGCTAAAGTAGTTGAATATAGTTTTTCATTCTTATTCATTTCTCTATGACAGGTGATTCTTTTATAATAATGTCCCTAAAAACAATTAAAACACATACTAAAGAAAGAATAAATATGTTTTAAAATTTTCTTTCAGATACAGCTGCCCGTCTTTCATATCGAGAAAATGCAGGATTTCAAGAATATAATGTTCCCATAACTGTAAAAGATAGAGGAGGTCAATCTTCTTCAAAAACCTTGAGAGTTAATTTATGTGAATGTACCCATCCAAGTCAATGTCGAGCAAGTCAAAGGATGTGCAGGAGTAGTACTTGGAAAATGGGCTATCCTGGCAATATTGTTAGGTTTAGCACTGCTTTCTAGTAAGTTTTTCTTTCACTTGAAATTCAAATGTGTAGCAACTATCCAAGTGCAGAAAAATTCTTTAAAAAATATTCTTAATATTTTTAGGAAGGTTCTGTGGTTTACAGTTATTCGTAGTTGAGTTTCAGGCCCAGTCACACCACCAGTGTCAACTTCCCTGCACCAGTTTTCTTAGCTTCCCATCACTCCTCCTTTTTGTCTTTAACAAGTATTCATAAGTGTAGTTGTAGTTTGAGTGCTTTCAGTGTTGTTGGCTCTGTGGTATATATATATATATAAACACATTACAGTATATATACCTGTACCTCTTTATATATAATATAAATATATTTATAATATATACAGTATATATACTTTACCTCTTGAGGAAATAAGGATTAAGTTTCTGCTAGAAGAGTAGTGATAAGGATCACAATAAGTGGTTTTTTATTTGTACTTTTTATGTAAGAATTTAGTAAATGTGTTTGAAACTTTGTAGGTCATTTGGTTCAAAATTATAACCCAATCAAGATTTTCCTTTCAAGCTAGAAAAACTGTCTAGAGTTTTGGACCATGAGCCTGGTCACTTCCTAATATTAATTTGAATATGAATTTTCACACAAAATTAACTCTTTTTTTTTTTTTTTTTGGTTTTTGGGCCCACACCCTAGTAACGCTCAGGGGTTATCCTGGCTATGTGCTCAGAAGTTGCTCCTGGCTTGGGGAACATATGGGACACCGGGGGATCGAAACGTGGTCTATCCAAGGCTAGCGCAGGCAAGGCAGGCACCTTACCTTTAGCGCCACACCCCGGCCCCACAAAATTAATCTCTATACTTCTTAGGACTTTTTACAGTTTAAAATATGAAAATAGTAGCCCTTGGTTCAAATATAAATCTTATGACTAGTGGAATTAACTAGCATCAGATGCTAGTTAATAAGAACGAGATTAGTATTGATTTTATAAATGCTAACCTTTTTCTATTTTACCAACTTAGCTGTACTTCTAAGTTTAGTATGTGGAGTTGTTGGTGCACAGAAAAGGAAATATTTTCCTGAAGATTTAGCACAGCAAAATTTAATTATATCAAACACAGAAGCACCTGGAGATGATAAGGTGGTAAGTGCTATTTTATTTAATTGATTGATTGATTGATTGATTGTTGAGAGATTTGAGCCACATTAAGTTAACTCTGAGCTCTGCAATCAGATATAACTCTTGACTATGCTCAAGGGACTATATACAGTTCTGGGATTGATCCAGGGGAGCCACAGGCAAGGGAAACATGTTAGCCCCCTGTACTATACCTTTGGTCACAAGTAATTTGTATTTGATGAATACTTATTTAACTGACTCCCATAATTTCTTCTCCATATTTCTATGAAGTTATTTTGAAATTTAGGAGTATTTACATTTTTAATTTGATCAGATTATATGCACATACACATTTTATCTATCAACATTCAAGTATTTATATAATTGGCATTTATCGATTGTTTTGGATGGACACATCTCTTTGGCTCTGCTCAGGGCTTAACCCTGGCTTTGTGTTCAGGGACCAATTTTGTTGGTGCTAGAAGGAACTTAAGTCATGCTGGGATTAAACTTTCAGTGGCTATATACAAGGCAAACTTCTTATTGTACTATCTCTTTGGTCCTATTACAATTTTAAAATAAAATGTACTAGTTATTTTCTTCTCTATCAATCTATTATTTAACACTTTTTCTTAGATACCATGACTATTTCATAATTGAAATATTTATTCTGCCTCTTCAGTTAATACTTGATTATTTCACTCAGCATAATAGATTCCATGTACATCCCTGTATAAGAAAATTTCATGACTTCATCTCTCCTGACAGCTGCATAATATTCCATTGTGTAGATGTACCACATTTCTTTAGCCATTCATCTGTTGAAGGGTATCTTGGCTGTTTCCAGAGTCTTGCTATGGTAAATAGTGCTGCAATGAATATAGGTGTAAAGAAGGGATTTTTGTATTGTATTTTTGTGTTCCTCAGGTATATTCCTGGGAGTGGTATAGCTGGGTCATATGGGAGCTTGATTTCCAGTTTTTGGAGGAATCTCCATATTGCTTTCCATAAAGGTTGAACTAGACGAAATTCCCACCAGCAGTGGATAAGAGTTCCTTTCTCTCCACATCCCCGCCAACACTGCTTGTTCTCATTCTTTGTGATGTGTGCCAATCTCTGGGGTGTGAGGTGGTACCTCATAGTTGTTTTGATTTGCATCTCCCTGATGATTAGTGATGTGGAGCATTTTTTCATGTGTCTTTGGCCATTTGTATTTCTTCTTTGTCAAAGTGTCTGTCCATTTCTTCTCCCCATTTTTGGATGGGATTAGATGCTTTATCTTGAAAAATTCTGTCAGAGCCTTGTATATTTTGGAGATTAGCCCCTTGTGTGATGGGTATTGGGTGGATAGTTTCTTCCACTCAGGGGGGGGCTTTTCTATCCTGGGCGCTATTTCTTTTGAGGTACAGAAGCTTCTCAGTTTAATATATTCCCATCTGTTAATCTCTGCTTTCACTTGCTTGGAGAGTGCAATTTCCTCTTTGAAGATGCCTTTAACCTCAATGTCCTGGAGTGTTTTACCTACATGTTGTTCTATGTATCTTATGGTTTCGTATCTGATATTGAGGTCTTTCATCCATTCGGATTTAACCTTCGTAAATGATGTTAGCTGGGGGTCTAAGTTCAATTTTTTGCAAGTGGCTATCCAATTGTGCCAACACCACTTGTTGAAGAGTCTTTCCCTGCTCCATTTAGGATTTCCTGCTCCTTTATCAAAAATTAGGTGGTTGTATGTCTGGGGAACATTTTCTGAGTATTCAAGCCTATTCCACTGATCTGAGGACCTATCCTTATTCCAATACCATGCTGTTTTGATAACTGTTGCTTTGTAGTACAGTTTAAAGTTGGGGAAAGTAATTCCTCCCATATACTTTTTCCCAATGATTGCTTTGGCTATTCGAGGGTGTTTATTGTTCCAAATGAATTTCAAAAGTGTCTGATCCACTTCTTTGAAGAATGTCATGGGTATCTTTAGAGGGATGGCTTTAAATCTGTATAATGCCTTGGGGAGTATTGCCATTTTGATGATGTTAATCCTGCCAATCCATGAGCAGGTTATGCGTTTCCATTTCTGTGTGTCCTCTCTTAATTCTTGGAGCAGAGTTTTATAGTTTTCCTTGTATAGGTCCTTCACATATTTAGTCAAGTTGATTCCAATATATTTGAGTTTGTGTGGCACTATTGTGAATGGGGTTGTTTTCTTAATGTCCATTTCATCCTTATTACTATTGGTGTATAGAAAGGCCATTGATTTTTGTGTGTTAATTTTGTAGCCTGCCACCTTGCTATATGAGTCTATTGTTTCTAGAAGCTTTTTGATAGAGTCTTTAGGGTTTTCTAAGTAGAGTATCATGTCATCTGCAAACAGTGGGAGCTTGACTTCTTCCTTTCCTATCTGGATTCCCTTGATATCCTTTTCTTGCCTAATCGCTATAGCAAGTACTTCCAGTGCTATGTTGAATAGGAGTGGTGAGAGAGGACAGCCTTGTCTTGTGCCAGAATTTAGAGGGAAGGCTTTCAGTTTTTCTCCATTGAGGATAATATTTGCCACTGGCTTGTGGTAGATGGCCTTCACTATATTGAGAAAGGTTCCTTCCATTCCCATATTGCTGTGAGTTTTGATCAAGAATGGGTGTTGGACCTTATCAAATGCTTTCTCTGCATCTATTGATATGATCATGTGGTTTTTATTTTTCTTGTTATTGATGTTGTGTATTATGTTGATAGATTTACAGATGTTAAACCAGCCTTGCATTCCTGGGATGAAACCTACTTGATCGTAGTGGATGATCTTTTTAACGAGGCATTGAATCCTATTTGCCAGGATTTTGTTGAGGATCTTTGCATCTGCATTCATCAGTGATATTGGTCTGTAATTTTCTTTTTTGGTAGCGTCTCTGTCTGGTTTAGGTATCAAGGTGATGTTGGCTTCATAAAAGCTATTTGGAAGTGTTTCTGTTTTGTTCAATTTCATGAAAGAGTCTTGCCAAGATTGGCAGTAGTTCCTCTTGGAAAGTTTGATAGAATTCATTAGTGAATCCATCTGGACCTGGGCTTTTGTTTTTCGGCAGACATTTGATTACTGTTTTAATTTCATCAACGGTGATGGGGGTGTATAGATATGCTACATTCTCTTCCTTCAACCGTGGAAGATTATAAGAGTCCAAGAATTTATCCATTTCTTCCAGGTTCTCATTTTTAGTGGCGTAGAGTTTTTCAAAGTAGTTTCTGATTACCCTTTGAATCTCTGTCATATCAGTAGTGATCTCTCCTTTTTCATTCCTTATACGAGTTATCAAGTTTCTCTCTCTCTCTTTCTTTGTTAGGTTTGCCAGTGGACTATCAATCTTGTTTATTTTTTCAAAGAATAAACTTCTGCTATCGTTGATCTTTCGGATTGTTTTTTTGAGTTTCCACTTCGTTGATTTCTGCTCTCAGCTTTGTTATTTCCTTCTTTCTTCCTATCCTTGGGTCCTTTTGTTGGGCATTTTCTAGTTCTAATAGCTGTGTCATTAAGCTACTCAGGTAAGCTCCTTCTTCCTTTCTGATGTGTGCTTGCAAAGCTATAAATTTTCCTCTTAGTACTGCTTTTGCTGTGTCCCATAAATTCTGATAGTTTGTGTCTTTATTGTCATTTGTTTCCAGGAACCTTTTGATTTCCTCCTTGATTTCATCTCAGACCCATTGGTTATTGAGCATGAGGCTGTTTAACTTCCAGGTGTTAAAGTGTTTCTTCTGAGTCCCTTTGGAGTTCACAAATAATTTCAGAGCCTTGTGGTCAGCGAAGGTAGTCTCCAAAATTTCTATCCTTTTGATCTTATGGAGGTATGTTTTATGTGCCAGCATGTAGTCTATCCTGGAAAATGTCCCATGTACATTGGAGAAGAATGTGTATCCAGGTTTCTGGGGATGGAGTGTCCTATATATATCCACAAGGCCTCTTTCTTCCATTTCTCTCCTCAGGTCTAGTATATTCTTGTTGGGTTTCAGTCTGGTTGACCTATCCAGTGTTGACAAAGCTGTGTTAAGGTCCCCCACAATTATTGTGTTGTTGTTGATATTATTTTTCAGATTTGTCAACAGTTGTATTAAATATTTTGCTGGCCCCTCATTCGGTGCATATATGTTTAGGAGAGTGAATTCTTCCTGCTCTACGTACCCCTTGATTAATATGAAATGTCCATCTTGGTCCCTTACAACCTTCCTGAGTATGAAGTTTGCATTATCTGATATTAGTATGGCCACTCCAGCTTTTTTATGGGTGTTGTTTGCTTGGATAATTTTTCTCCAGCCTTTTATTTTGAGTCTATGTTTGTTCTGACTATTCAGGTGCGTTTCTTGTAGGCAGCAGAAGGTTGGATTGAGTTTTTTGATCCATTTAGCCACTCTGTGTCTCTTAACTGGTACATTTAGTCCATTGACGTTGAGAGAAAGAATTGTCCTGGGATTTAACACCATCTTTATTTCAAAATTTGGTGTGTCTTTTGGGTAGTCTTGTCTTAAATTAGGTCTTTCAGTTTTTCTCTTAAGACTGGTTTTGTGTCTGTGAAGTTTCTGAGCTGTTTTTTGTCTGTGAAGCCATGTATTCTTCTGTCAAACCGGAAAGTGAGTTTTGCTGGGTATAGTATTCTGGGTGAAGCATTCATTTCATTCAGTCTTGTCACAATATCCCACCACTGCTTTCTGGCATTGAGTGTTTCTGGTGACAGGTCTGCTGTAAATCTCAGGGAAGCTTGCTTGAACGTGATTTCCCCTTTTGATCTTGCTGTTTTCAGAATTCTGTCTCTATCTGTGTAATTTGTCATTGTGACTAGGATGTGTCTTGGGGTGGTTTTTCTGGGGTCTCTTTTGGTTGGTACTCTTCGGGCATGCAGGATTTGATCACATATATTCTTTAGCTCTGGAAGTTTCTCTTTAATGATGTTCTTGACCGTTGATTCTTCCTGGAAGTTTTCTTCCTGGGTCTCTGGGACTCCAATGATTCTTAAGTTGTTTCTGTTGATCTTATCATAGACTTCTATTTTCATCTGTTCCCATTCTTTGACTAATTTTTCCATTGTCTGCTCATTTGCTTTAAGTTTTTTGTCCAATCTCTCCTGCTGTATGGAATTGTTATGTATCTCATCTTCCACAGCACCAAGTCTATTCTCAGCTTCTGATACCCTGTCCCGGAGCTTATCCATTTTGTCATTCACTTCTTTTTCTGACTTTTTCAGTCCTGTTAGTTGACATGTTATTTCAGTTTGGAGTTTTGTGATTTCTGTCTTCATATTTTCTTGGTTCTTATTAGTGTTCTGTTCCACTCTATCCATGGTTTCTTGGAGTCCGTTGAGCATCTTCCATATTGCTAGTCTAAAGTCCTTATCTGAGAGGTTGATTAGTTGGTTGGTCATTGTCTGGTCCTCAGAATTGTCATCTTCATTCTCTATGTCTGATGCTGGCCTGCGTTGTTTCCCCATTGTCACACTTGTATTGTGGGTTTTTCTACGTGTTGTGGTGGTATTCATTGTCTATATGATGCAGGCAGCACACTCCTCTGGCTCCTCCCTTTCTGGATGGGCTGACTTGCCTCTAAGGGAGGGGAGTCCTCCGTGGATGAAGCCTCACACTGGGTCAAATCTTAGGCCTGAGCATGCAACAGAGAAGCCAGTCCGGAGAGAAATGTTTGCTTCTGTGATATAGCGCCGTTCTTAGTGTGATTTTTCCTTCTTGTTGCAATGGAGTTCTTTCCTTAGAAACAGTGCACGGCCGCGTAGCTGTAGTCCCTCCCTGAAAATGGCGTCTGGGCGAGCGAGGTTTCTGGAGCCTCTTTTTGCCCCACTCGCAAGAGTTTCACGCAAGAGGACAGTAGACAGACATAGGCAGGTCACACTCACAGTTTTTCACTGTTGGGCCCCACTGGGCCGGTGTACTTTCGCGGATTTTCCCCGCCTGGTGTCACACACAGGGAGCCGGCTTTTGCAAAGCTTTGCCGGTTTTCATGCTCTGTAGTCCCTCCCTATCCTCGTAATATCTTACATATCTGGATCAGCCATTTATAAAGCAAACACTGTACCCATTTTACTATCTCTCTGACTCATATATGAACAAATTTAAAGTCAAAAGTAACCATGCAAATATTAAATTTTTTGCTAGAGAAAAATAAGGAAGTAAAGGGAGTGATTATATTAGAGGTTTTTAGTTTTGGCTGCACACCAAAAATATCTTGGTGCACCCTAAAAATTATTAACACCTTTGTTTGCCCTACAATGGTGTAGGGGTAGGAGGGATGTGGGATGTAAAAGGGCAGGCCTGAGACAATGGTGGAGGGAAGCAGACATGCTGGTGGAGGGTGGTGTTGGAACACTGCATGAAACCCTAGCATTAATAGTATTATAAACGACAGTGCCTAAAAAAATTTGAAAATTAGAAATTAAATAATACCTATTCTTAATTGACAGAAATTGCATAAATGCAATCAGAATGAAGACATTATACCATCTCAAGATTATGTTCTTACATATAACTTTGAAAGAAGAGGAACTCCAGCTGGTTCTGTGGGTTACTGCAGTGACAAGCAGGAAGAAGATGGCCTTGACTTTTTAGATAATTTGGAAGCAAAATTTACTGCATTAGCAGAAACATGCACAATGAAATAACCCTAAAGTGCTGAAGACATTAGGAAATTTCCAAAAGGGATATTTTAAAATTCAGTTTCTGATTGAATATATAAATTTTTCTAAATTTTTAACTGCATCTATTTTATTTTGATAGTAATTTGTTATTTAGATATTTTCCAAGATATTCAGAATGTTAAAATATATTTTACTTATTTTTTACACCAAGTAAATATATCAATTAGTAATACTTTGTATAATAATGGAATTAAGGTCAATATAATATAGACACTCTCTGTTATAGATTGTTTTCAGTATTCTTATAATACTAATCTAACAGTTTCTCTCTACTTGATTAACTGTAAAATAGTAGCTATTTGAATAGAAATACTGTTCTTGCTAATAATTTTAGATTAACTGGAAAAGGATAATTTCAAATATTGTGGCAAATAATATTGAATGTATTATTATTATTAATTTAAAATGTTTGTGTTGTAAAAATGTAATTTTTAAAAAGGTAAAGTGAAAGGTAATACATTCAAGAGAAAGTGAAGATTTCTCTAGAATCAGCAAAGAAACACAAAAAGTAGAAAATTTAGGAAAAGAAAGGAATTATACATTGTTGGATTTAAATTTTTTTTTTAATTTTGTTTTGTTTTGGGCCACACTCAGTAACGCTCAGGAGTTACTCCTGGCTATGTGCTCAGAAATCACTCCTGGCTTGGGGGACCATATGGGATGCTGAGGGATCAAATCTCAGTCCGACCTAGGTTAGTGAGTGCAAGGCAAATGCCTACTGCCTACACCACTGCGCCAGCCCTTAGATTTAAATTTTTAATCTGTTTTGTTTTATTGACAAAATAGTGCACTATGAAATTTTGGTGGCAGGAATAAAATAAATTCAAAAATTTATTTTTGTAGCTTATAAGTCTGTATTATGTGTCTTAAGTTGAATTTTCAGTTTCAAATAATTAGCAGCATCTTGGTCGCAACCCCAAGAACAACTCAAATTTTATTCTCCTTTGGTTATTAATAAATTTTGAAAAGAAATAGATTCAATTTCTCCAATAAATGCTCAAAAATATATGACAACAACTTTCAGCGCAGACCAATACATATTTTAAGTGTTTGCAATTTTTGTGATTTACAAAAGTATTTTTATGAGAATACATCTAACTCTAACATGCACTTATTAGTAAGAAGCCAGTTTATGTTAACATACACAGAACTATTGTACCTTTGATTTGGGGGAGCAGGAGTGGGGAAGGAAATCCTAGGCAGTGTTCAGTGGACACTGAGTCTATTCCCAGTTGACTAAACAGTCTTGATTTAATTTACTGAGATAATGCAGTGCTGGGGTACCCTAAGTCAACCCCAGTAGTACTCAGGCACCCAGGATCGCACTTCCTGGTGCTTGAAGGCCTCCAACGGAAATAAAGAGGGATGAAGTGGGAGGATGTAGAGACAAATACCAAGTCTCCATACACACGTGGGGTGTACCCCAAGCACCTATTTCTGTCCTTTCTCTCTGGTTCTATAAAATTCTAATACATGTTTTAGTTTCTAAGCACACTAATACTAGTTGATATACGTTTATGTGATTTGTTTGAATTGTTCAAAGCCACAGAAATGTTCTAACTACAGTGAAAAAAATACAGAAAATGGAATAGAATAGTAAATTTGCTTGTCAGTCTACTTTTGCATCTAATTAGGAGCAAAATGGTGAATGGCTATTATGCTTGGTCTCCGTGATAGTATAAAGATGGTAGTAAGGTTCTAGAGTTAAAATTCTCTTTTGGGGCCAGAGAGATAGCACAGCGGCGTTTGCCTGCAAACAGCCGATCCAGGACCAAAGGTGGTTGGTTCAAATCCCGGTGTCCCATATGTTCTCCCGTGCCTGCCAGGAGCTATTTCTGAGCAGACAGCCAGGAGTAACCCCTGAGCACTGCCGGGTCTGACCCAAAAACCAAAAAAAAAAAAAAAAATTCTCTTCTGGAAGCTAATAATAGTAATAAAACATTTGACATCTATTTTTTAACTTAATTCTGGTTCAGATAAATTATAATTGGGGAGCTATAACATAGTGTATAGACCTTTGTCTTACACACAGCTGACTTGGGGTTTGATCCTGGCATACCATATGGTCCTCTGAACCTGCCAGAAGAGATCTGAGGATAGAGCCAGGGATAACCCCTGAATGCTGCTGTGTGTGGTCTCCAAGAAACAAACCAACCAAGCAAACAGAAAAATCCAAATATATCTATTTCCCTCTATTCAGCTAGCATTTAGAAAACTGGAGAGCCATACAGTCATGCCCACTTGGTCAGGATTTAGATGAGACAGGAAGAAAAATCTTACTGAAGACTTTCCAAGTCCCCTTGATGAGGTTTTTGATCATAGGAACAAGGTAAAATAATCATTGCCCTAAAGACATAAACTAGATACTTTTTCCATCTCATTAGATCTTGGAAATGATAAAATATTTCCCAACACACTGTTATGTTTTCAAGTGTTGGGTGTGGTACAGTAATATCATATGCTGAAAGCATTACTTCACTGAAGCACTGAACCTTCAGGTCCACACAGCTGTCTGAGTTTCATCAGTGGTCACCCTTCGGTACCCTGAACAATACTTGGGAAGATCCTTAAAATAAAAACCTGGGGGAAAATGGAGGTGATATATGTACACATGATGAAAATTGGAGGGAAGAAAAGAAGGAATAAATTAATAAAGAAAGGAAAGAAGGAAAGATAAAGGGAAGTACAGGAAAGAAGTAAAGACTGAAGGAGGAAAGAAGGAAAAATAAAAAGAAGGAAGGAAGGAAGCAAGGAAAGGAAGGCATTTGTCAATAACATATACATGGAAAATATTCCAGACTGTCAGTCACTCTGTGTTGTTAATTGTTATTGAATTTAAAAGTACTAGACAATAAAGAAAACTTTAATGTATGAAAGAAAAAGATCAGTGATCATTTGGGAAAGAGTGGGAGAGTGTAAGTCCAAGTACGGTAAATTGGGCAATCAGCAATGGAAGACCCAGGATTTTAAGGATAAGGAGAGATGGAAACAAGGAAACGGGAGCTAAAAAGGCAACATAATTTTCTCAATACTTTTTACTAGGCCAGGTCTTTCCTGGTCTTTTTTTTTTTTCTGAGCAGTTCAGCAGCTATTTGGTTTTGGTGAAATATCATTGAGTTTTATCTGTACCTCACTATATATATGGAGTGTGAAATTAAAGAGAAGTGAACTGACTTGAGGATGAAACAGCAGGAATTTAGAGGACTGGCCTGATCTGGTTGTACAGAATAAACCAGACACTCATGAGGGTAATTTCATTCATATAAAATCCAATGTTTTTTTAATAAAATATGTCTGACATTTTTCATTCAATGCTATATTTTCTTCTTTCGTATCCAAAATCTAGACTTTTAGACTTAAACCTTTAAAAGGAAAAAAATTATTTTTGTGTAAATCCTTTAGCACATAATATTTATCTTTTCTGTCTTCTGTAAGGTAAAATATAAGGTGGACATTTTGCTACTTTAGTGTGAAAGAAAATTTTTCAGTGACTGTTCTTGAATTTTTGTGCAAATGTACAGATATTTTTCTTATTTTATAAGAAAACAGCTTACTGCCTAAAATATAGTGAAGTTTTCTTTAAAATGTTTGTAACAGAACTTTAATTTTGGTATTAGAAGAAAGTTCTTAAAAGTATTGCAGATGAAAGTAAATAGAAACTGTATCTTTAAGGTTATATTTACAGACATGGTATGCAATAAATGTTAACTTGATTTATTGATTGTGCTGTAGTGGTTGCTTAAAATTGGCATGGAATAGAAATCTTCAATGTTTTCTTTGTACTATTGGAAATATTTTAGAAAGCAAGTGATTATCAAGTTGTCAATAACATTAATATACACTATATTATAGGGAAAGTTTACTACTCATAGGACAGTTCTATAAATAGATCCTATTTGAATTTTGTTGGGTAAGGAAACAGTAGAAGGTCATTTAGTTGCAAGGTTTCAGAAATGCTGATACAGGATATTTACTGGAAGAAAAGTATAGTCAAGAAAAAACACGAGTTAAAACAAGCAAGAGCTTAATCTTGGTTCTGTTACACACGGGATCTATTATTACCTTCCAAGATTTAATCAATTTAATCACAACTGAACTATGGTTCTTTGCATTATGTATGCATGTATGTGCATGGGGGGAATTAGCCTCAACACTCCCTGTCTCCCCCAACACCTGCAAAGCAAAGCTTCCAGATCCTGAGGCACAAACTTCGGGCTTCTGGTCACTCTCCCCAAAGCCCTTCAAACAAAGGGTGGAAACCAAAGGCAAAAGCCACAGGGCTGGGGTGAAATTTAGTTTTTGTTTTTTCCAACAAAATATCTGGGAGAGGAGTGCTGCAGGGCCCAGGGTCTCAGCAGAATATCTTTATCATTGAGCTTGTGCGTCTTGGTCTGGAAGCTTTGTTTGTAGAACTTTGGGGGAGGGCTCCCACCAGTGGCACATGATCTTAGGTTTTATGAGCTGCAGACACCTCATCCCCTTCTGTTTGGATAAACCAAAAATTAGTTTTTCCCCAGCTTGTGCCTTTGTTTGGGCTGATTGGCTTGGTACATTGATGGGGAGCCACAGGCTGGGATCATGAAGTCTTACCTGAACTCTTACCTGAACTCCCCACATTCCCACATGAACTCTCACCACCCAATGTTGAGAGGAAAAAAACAAAATGTCACCCCCACCCCATAGCAGCCTGCTGTTGTGGCTCTGTATATAGAACCTTTATTTTCCCTGGCAATGGTGCCAGAGGGAGATCCTGGTTGGAGTCTGGTTTAGAGACCATCAGCAACTCTTCAAATATAAAATAAAAATCATGTCTCCAGATTTTTGGCATATGCATTTGCATCTGGTTAGTTTGCTGAGGGTCTTGAGCTTCTCCCCAACCTAAGTCAAGGAGTCAGCATCCTGCATCCTGATTGAAGCCAAAGATCTGGACACTTAATTTCGAATACTGAAAACAAAATCAGAGGTAGGCAATTGGCTGGGGATTGGGGCTAAGCCCATGAGAACCTTTAGGGCTACAATCCCTACCTCTTCCCAACCCTGAACTGGTCGGTTGAGAGTAAAGCAACTGGCTAGGCTGCATGGAGTTCTTTGCTTCACAGCCCTAGCTTTTACTCCTAGATTTTGAGATGAGAAACCAAAAGGTCACTCCTAGCTCTGGGGCTTGTGCATTTGATTATTTTGTTTAAAGGTCCAGTGACCTGGCCTATGACCTGCTGCTCATGCCTGTGCGTCCTGCCCTGCGTATTCCCATCACAGTTAGTTAGGAAAAGCTCAAAATTAAATCTATGGCTCTTTGGTGTGCCTTTGAATCATCCTCTGGTCCATTTGCAGGGCAGGAGGAAGAGATGCCAGGTTAAGGTGCAAGAACCCTGCAGCCACAGCCCTACCTTAACTCCCACCCTAAATTTTTTTTTTTTTTTTTGTGGTTTTTGGGTCACACCCGGCAGTGCTCAGGGGTTACTCCTGGCTCCATGCTCAGAAATTGCTCCTGGCAGGCACAGGGGACCATATGGGACGCTGGGATTCGAACCGATGACCTCTTGCATGAAAGGCAAACGCTTTACCTCCATGCTATCTCTCCAGCCCCTCCCACCCTAAATTTAACAAGAAACACAATTATCACCCCCACACACCCTTCATTGCTTATGCCAACAGTTTCCAACTTCGTGTTTTAAGTGCTGTGGTGCTGAAATCCAGTGGCCTATAGCTTATAACTCTGGTCTTGTAAGCTTTGTTTGGAGAGATGTGGAGGAGATGCTCCATGGAGGGGGGGGGGGGGCATGACATTAGTTTGGGGACACACTGGGCAACGCCCTAACTTTTTAAGGAAAAACAAAACTAAATCAGCTCGTTGGCTTGTGCCTTTGAGCCCTCTGGTTTGCTTACTGTGCTGGAAAGGAGTGGTACCCACTGTAGTTGCATGTAGGCCTGCTGTCTTTTGGCTCACCTGTGATCTCCTGCCTGAAACTCCTGCTGGGTTGGGAGTAATCTTTTCTTTTTCCCTCTCAAAATTGGAAGGTGGGAATTACAGAAGGGAGGGACGGCTACAAAGCTCCATGCTCCCTGGCCCAGAACCACACACCTCCCACCCCACTGCCCAAACAAGGAAGCTAAAGCTGTGTGGGTATATTTTTTCACAAATCCAGTTGATCACATCGAACATTTTGAGATATCAAAAATTGTTCTATTTTATATAATTTAACACATAATTCTAATTTAAACAACTCAGATTTTAAACATGTGTTTGAATTTGGCTTCAAAAATCATTGAGGCATTGTTTCTGTTAGCAAAACTTTGGATACATTTCTAAGACCAACATAATTAATTTGGCTAATTGTTGGGCTCTAGTGGTTGAGATAAGTAACTTTAAGAGTTATAATGCTTACAGAAGCTGGAGTAATGACGCAGTGGTAGGGCATTTTCCTTGCATGTAGCTGACCCAGGACAGACCTTGGTTCAATCCCTTGGTTCAATCCCGTAGCATCCCAGATGGTCCCCAAGCGATTTCATAGCCAGGAGTAATCCCTGAGCATCACTGGGCGTGCCTGTCCCCCCAAAGGAGTTATAATGCTTATCACAAAGAGTAGTGAGTTTATTTAGAGAAATAACCACATTGACAACTATCATTGACAGGGTACTTCTTTCACATGGCTCACCTGTCACTTCCTGCCTGAAACTTGAGAGGAAAAAACCCAGACTTTGTGGCTTGTGCCTTTTGTTTCCTGTTTTGCAAGAAGGGCTTTGGGCAGGTGCCAGTGGGATGGTGCTTTGCTCTAGTTCTAGTCTATGAGAACCACCAGACAGCTCCACCCACTTAGTTAGGAAAGGACCAACATGACCTCTCCAGCATCTTGTGTCTTTGGTTAGTCTGGCTTGCTTTTTGGGTTCTTTCTAACAAAATGGGTTGGCCACCTATCTGTGCCCGAGGGCTAAATCCATGGTGCCCAAGCAAATCACTCACCCCTTGTCCATCAAAGCTTACTGGCCCAGAGACTCCTGGGCATTTGACCATAGCTCTAAAAAAAGTGTAAATTATGGTACAACAGCACTGAAGATAAAATTTTAATATTTCCTTTCAAGTATGGATAGTGGGATTTCAGGTGGGGAAAAAAAATAAAGGAGTTATAATGCTTACTATAAAGAGTAGTGAGTTCATTTAGAGAAATAACTACACTGACAACTCTCAATGACATATTACTCCTTTCACATGGCCAACCTGGGTTCTATCCTGGGCATCCCACATGGTTTCCCAAGCGTGCCAGGAGTGATTCCTGAGCATAGAGATATGAGTAACCTGGCTCTGATAGAATACCTGTCTAGAAGACAGGCGGGGCTAGGAGAGCAGGGAAATGGCAGGCATTGGTAGTGGAACTATTGCATTGGTGAAGGTATGTGTGTGTCTATTTTATAACTGAAACCCAACTATAAACATGTTTGCAATCATGGTACTTAAATAAAGATATTAATTTTAAAGAAAGGGTTATAAGGCTTAGACTTGCTTTCTTGGATCAGTTACTGATCATTTGTGTAATATTTTTAGATTCCTCATGACTGTTCTAAAACCTTATATTTAAGATCAAAACACTTTCTGTGTAATATCATTGAGTTATTCTAGGAAGACTCTCTTGATTTTCTTGTATGACTCTAAAAGCTATACTGTCTGTTGCAAAACTACTGAGATTACCAAAAGACATGTTTTCCCTTACAGGTGGACCTTGCTTGCCTTTCTCTATGTATATTTGCTTCCTTGCTTATCATTATGGAGAAACCTAGATTCACTCTTGAACACATACTTCTTCCTTGTCAGGGGAAGATAGGGAGTCCAAGGGTAAAAACACTTTCAATCTGCTGGATGAAAAACTTCTAAAGATTTGATATATGTGCTTATAGTTCACAATAATGTGGTTTATATGAAAACATTGAGATTTAATTTCAGACTCAGTGACTCTCAGTGTTTCATTCATTTTTTTTATTTTTTATTTTTTTTTTGTTTTTGGGCCATACCCAGTGACACTCAGGGGTTACACCCAGTTCTGTAGCTCTGTGGCTCTGGACTCAGAAATCGCTCCTGACTTGGGGAACCATATGGGATGCTTGAGACTGTGGCCCATTCCATGTTAGTGCATGCAAGGCAAACGCCCAATCTCTTGCACCACTGCTCTGGCCTGAGACTCAGTTTTTATTACCACATTAAGCAAATGGTATATGGCATATACAAGGAGGATCTATGTATTTACATAACTGCCTTTGCTTCTATTCCTTTTCCATTGAGTTCAAGAGAGTGAAGATGCACTCTTTGTCACTCAGCTGTCTCTTTCATTTGGGCACTATCAGCAGGCAGCTGGGAAGACACAACTTATTCACAGTTCCAGGAAAGAACTGTTGCTTTCATAGCACTTTGACTCCAAAACCAAAAAGACCTTTAAAAGCTAATTTGGATAAAAGCAAAACATTGGCAAAAACCCCCTTAAACCTATTTCTGTTATAATTGTTTTATTTCCTATGAACAACACAGCTGAAATGAGAGATTCAGATAAATTTCAGTTATAATGAACAATTCTATTACAATGGAACTAGCTAACAGCTGGAATATAATATATCTCCAGAAGAAAATTCATATATGTTAGTAAGTTTTTTTTTTTTTTTTGGGTCTCACCCAGCAGTTGCTCAGGGGTTACTCCTGGCTCCATGCTCAGAAGTTGCTCCTAGCAAGCACGGGGGACCATATGGGACGCCGGGATTCGAACCGATGACCTTCTGCATGAGAGGCAAACGCCTTACCTCCATGCTATCTCTCCGGCCCTATGTTAGTAAGTTTTATCTTTATTTTTCATTTTGGAGCATTTTGATGTGCTCAGGAGCTATTACTCTTGGCTCTGTGTGTTTGGTTGGGTCTGTGTGTGTGGTTTTATGTCTTGAAACAAGAATGGAAGGAAGCTTCTTAACCCTGCACTATTTTTTTCTGGCCTCCAAATGTTATATTTATTCATTTCAATTATTTTAATAATACATTAATATAAATTATATTGTAGTGTATCAACATTTATTTTATTAAAGAAAAATAACCAAATTAACTAATAGAAAATAAAATAAAAGTCTCTTCACTTCTCAATGTACTGATAATATTTGTATTTCAGGTGAGAATTAAACTTTTTTTTATTGAAATATTTCTATCTATGATATACACATTCCTTATTTTTTTCCTTCCTCAACCTGATTTACTGATATTTAAAAAGGTTAAAATAAGACATATAAGTCTTATCTTGATAGATGAGACAGTATTGAGATAATGTTCCTAAGAGAATGGCAAATAAGCAAAACAAAGCACAAAAGCACATACCACAAAACATAAGCTTCAAATTTGAGTGTAATTTCTGCTGTAACTAGTTACAAAACTTGTTTTATTCAACACAAGAGAAACATTAACTTGCCAAATAATCTGAATAAACCATTTAAACTCATTGTGCTTCAGCTTCTTGTCTAAATCAAGGTTCTAAATACAGTCATTCATGCACTCATTCCATTATTCATTGATAGCTACTTCAATATCAACATTCACACACCAAGCACTATTCTACGCAACATCCACACACCACGCACTATTCTACGTTAAAAACAAAAGTACTGGCTCAATTCTCTTTAATTTGTTTTTACCATATTTACTTATTCTTTCTTTATCTTCTCTCTTATCTATTGTTTCTCTCCCTTTCTATTCTATGCCTATCTTAACCAATTATTTATCTTTGCTTAACTCAATCATATCTCAAATGCTCCGACCCAGCCTATAAAGGTCAGGCCTCTAATAAGAACCTAAGAATAGAACACTAATGTCTGTCTTTATGTGGGCATGATTTTGTGGACAGTGGACTCCTCTCTGATTGTCAAACCTAAAATGTAAACAAACCATGCCTAAACTGTATATAGCCCCTCTCATATATTATCCCTCCCCACTTCAGAAATCCCTCTATTCTCTCATCCCCAATCCTGATCCATCACCCTTCCTTATCTAACCCTCTTTAGCCTCAGTTATTAACACATTCGGTACCAAGACCAACCTCCTGCTCCAATAAAACCACCACCAAGCTCCCAAACCGAAAGGACACCCTCCCAGCCAGACATCACATGCCTCAGCAAGAAACTACAACCAACACACCTGCTGATTCATGCTTTATGGCCCTTCTTACCCTCCTAATCATGGACTGCCCTATGCTATTGATTCAGCCCCAGAGGGAGCCCAGCCCAAGGACACTTCCCTCATGGCTACAAATAACTTAGCAAAACCAAAAAGACATGATGTGTGATGAAAAACTGCCCTGGATTCCAGCCCCATGAGAATATTTCAAAAGACTCAATGGGGAAGCCTATATTTCCTTCATGTGTTTAATACCTCCATAATAATACCTCCTAGTCTGTTTATTCCCAAAAGTAAGTTAGTTTTGTAAAAAGCATTTTAATGCCTTTTTACAATGCAATTTTATTTATTTCCTCTATTATGTAAACATATATAATGTACATATATATGTGTGTATGTGTATGTGTATGTATGTATATATTCTTTTTCTCTTTCTCTCTCCAACCTCAACTGTTTCAGTTCTAATTGGTATGAAAACCTACAAGAAAAGTCTTGCCTGGGATAAAAGCTCAGGTCAAAACCAGGGCACAGAGATTGTGCAGACTATCATTCTCACCTCCACATCCACCAGTAATATAATATGTCACCATACCCTTTTGCGTAAGCACTCTAAATAAAGGGAAATATTATGTACAGAAACATGCTCTTATCTACTAGGGATAAGAATCCATACTTTTTATAATACAGGCTCACTTCCTACCCTGAACATATGTCATGTGGACCCAACTTAGATCCATGTGATTGGACTGCTACCATCCAACCCAGAACTCCAGATCTAAGAAGTGGAACCAACATAAGTCCCACCAACAGCGCCAGGAACCAGACTCCTCCTGGGGAAACTCCAAATGCAGTCCTGACACCAACTTGCACCACTTTTACCATGACATCCTGACAGTAGGAATTGGCAGCACCTGAACTAAGAGAGGGCTGCCCTATCTCATCACCTAACAGTATGATACAATTCGGAGACAGATCATCCTATGTCCGATGCCAAAACCAAAATCACTATTTATAGAAGACTGACTTTGATAAACATGGACTGGACAGAACCTATCAAGGGACCAATGAAGAAGTTCCTAGACTAGGCCTTGGCTTTGGATTTATACAAAAACCAAGATCTCTAATTCCAGAGGTCTGACTTTGACAATTGTGACTGAGAACTCCTGGAACCATGCTGAAAGACTATATAGCCTAAGCTCTGTCCTAGGAACTGAGCAAACACCAAGTCCAATAATTACAGAAGACTGATTACAACAACAGTGATGGATCAGAAATCCTAGAACTGTAAAGAAAAACTCTCTCCTAGCATTTGCCCTCTGACCTACCCAAATACCAAGATCTATAGCTACAGAGGAAGGATGTCATCACCCAAATATGAGTAGAAAGTTTTCTGTCACGATAAAAAACCTTGGGGTGTATAAATGAGTGAGTATAGAGCCTGGAGTTTTTCCCATGGCAGTATGCTTCAATGACAAAGAAAGCCTGTATCTCTTAGACCAAGGAAATTCCTATTATAATTTCCCAAATATTTATCTTGCCTATGCAAAGAAGAAAAAAAGAAACAACCGTTTCTTAAGAAGTTGCTTGTCTGTTTATTATTCAAGTCTGATCATTTTTTATTTCCACCAAATGAACATATGACTGTCTGGTTTTGGTAACATCCATTTTCTCCCTCCAATTATGATGCTGATCAAGGTGATTCCAGTAATGTGGCTCTATTGGAGATATAAGACAATATATGATCTAGGTATTTTAAGTATCCACTTGGAAGAAGAAAGGGAAAGAAGAAAAAAGGAAAAACTGGTAGCAAAACAAGACAAAACAAGACAAAAACAAAAACAAAACAAAACAAAACAAAAAACCAATAAGGGAGTAACAACAAAAGTACAAAAAGAATAAACCAAAATCCAAAACCATCAGCTACGAAGAAACAAAAATAAAAGCAAAAACAAAAAGCAAAAACAAGAACAGAAAAAATAAACAGACAAGCAACTTCTTAAGAAAGGGTTGTTTCTTTTTTTCTTCTTTGCATAGGCAAGATAAATATTGGAGAAATTAGAATGGGAATTTCCTTGGCCTAAGAGATACAGGCTTTCTCCGCCATTTAAGCATACTGCCATGGGAAAAACTCCAGGCTCTATACTCTCTCATTTACACACCCCAAGTTTTTTTTATCGTGACAGAAAACTTTCTACTCATATTTGGGTGATGACATCCTTCCTCTGTAGCTATAGATCTTGGTATTTGGGTAGGTCAGAGGGCAAATGCTAGGAGAGAGTTTTTCTTTACAGTTCTAGGATTTCTGATCCATCACTGTTGTTGTAATCAGTCTTCTGTAATTATTGGATTTGGTGTTTGCTCAGTTCCTAGGACAGAGCCTAGGTTATATAGTCTTTCAGCATGGTTTCAGGAGTTCTTCTCAGTCACAATTGTCAAAGTCAGACCTCTGGAATTAGAGATCTTGGTTTTTGTATAAATCCAAAGCCAAGGCCTAGTCTAGGAACTTCTTCATTGGTCCCTTGATAGGTTCTGTCCAGTCCATGTTTATCAAAGTCAGTCTTCTATAAATAGTGATTTTGGTTTTGGCATCGGACATAGGATGATCTGTCTCCGAATTGTACCATACTGTTAGGTGATGAGATATGGCAGCCCTCTCTTAGCTCAGGTTGTTGCCAATTCCTACTGTCAGGATGTCATGGTAAAAGTGGTGCAAGTTGGTGTCAGGACTGCATTTGGAGTTTCCCCAGGAGGAGTCTGGTTCCTGGCGCTGTTGGTGGGACTTATGTTGGTTCCACTTCTTGGATCTGGAGTTCTGGGTTGGATGGTAGCAGTCCAATCACATGGATCTAAGTTGGGTCCACATGACATATGTTCAGGGTAGGAAGTGAGCCTGTATTATAAAAAGTATGGGTTCTTATCCCTAGTAGGTAAGAACATGTTTCTGTACATAATATTTCCCTTTATTTAGAGTGCCTATGCAAAAGGGTATGGTGACATATTATATTACTGATGGATTTGGAGATGAGAATGATAGTCTGCACAATCTCTGTGCCCTGATTTTGACTGAGCTTTTATCCCAGGCAAGACTTTTCTTGTAGGTTTTCATACCAATTAGAACTGAAACAGTTGAGGTTGGAGAGAGAAAGAGAATATATATATAATATACATATATATACATTATATATGTATATATAATAAAGGAAATAAATAAAATTGCATTGTAAAAAGGCATGAAAATGCTGTTTACAAAACTAACTTACTTTTGGGAATAAACAGACTAGAAGGTATTATTATGGAGGTATTAAACACATGAAGGAAATATAGGCTTCCCCACTGAGTCTTTTGAAACATTCTCATGGGGCTGGAATCCAGGGCAGTTTTTCATCACACATCATGTCTTTTGGGTTTGCAAAGTTATTTGTAGCCATGAGGGAAGTGTCCTTGGGCTGGGCTCCCTCTGGGGCTGAATCAATAGCATAGGGCAGTCCATGATTAGGAGGGTAAGAAGGGCCATAAAGCATGAATCAGCAGGTGTGTTGGTTGTAGTTTCTTGCTGAGGCATGTGATGTCTGGCTGGGAGGGTGTCCTTTCGGTTTGGGAGCTTGGTGGTAGTTTATAGGAGCAGGAGGTTGGTTTTGGTACCTAATGTGTTAATAACTGAGGCTAAAGAGGGTTAGATAAGAAAGAGTGATGGATCAGGATTAGGGGATGAGAGAATAGAGGGATTTCTGAAGTGGGGAGGCATAATATATGAGAGGGGCTATATACAGTTTAGGCATGGTTTGTTTACATTTTAGGTTTGACAATCAGAGAGGAGTCCACTGTCCACAAAATCATGCCCACATAAAGACAGACATTAGTGTTCTATTCTTAGGTTCTTATTGGAGGCCTGACCCTTATAGGCTGGGTCTGAGCTTTGGAGATATGAGTGAGTTAAGCAAAGATAAATAATTGGTTAAGATATAGCATAGATAGAAAGGGAGAGAAACAAAAAAATAAGGAGAAGAGAAAGAAAGAATAAATAAATACGGTAAAAACGAGTTAAAGAGAATTGGTCCAGTACTTTTGTTTTTAATATGCTTGGCGTGTGGATGTTGATATTGAAGTAGCTGTCAATGAGTAATGGAATGAGTGCATGAATGACTGTATTTAGAACCTTGATTTAGACAAGAAGCTGAAGCACAATGAGTTTAAGTGGCTAATTCAGATTACTTGGCATGTTAATGTTTCTCTTGTGTTGAATAAAACCTTTTTGTAACTAGTTACAGCAGAAATTGCACTCAAATTTGAAGCTTTTGTTATGGTGTATGTGCTTTTGTGCTTTGTTTTGCTTATTTGCCATTCTCTTTGGACCATTATCTCAATACTGTCTCATCTATCAAGGTAAGACTTATATGTCTTATTTTAACCTTTTTAAATATCAGTAAATCAGGTTGAGGAAGGAAAAAAATAAGGAATGTGTATATCATAGATAGAAATATTTCAATAAAAAAAAGTTTAATTCTCACCTGAAATACAAATATTATCAGTACATTGAGAAGTGAAGAGACTTTTATTTTATTTTCTATTACAGTTAATTTGGTTCTTTTTCTTTAATAAAATAAATGTAGACACACTACAGAATAATTTATATTAATGTATTATTAAAATAATTGAAATGAATAAAAATTACATTTGGAGGCCAGAAAAAAATAGTGCAGGGTTAAGAAGCTTCCTTCCATTCTTGTTTCAAGACACTAAAACCACACACACAGACCCAACCAAACACACAGAGCCAAGAGTAATAGCTCCTGAGCACATCAAAATGCTCCAAAATGAAAAAGAAAGATAAAACTTACTAACATATATGAATTTTCTTCTGGAGATATATTATATTCCAGCTGTTAGCTAGTTCCATTGTAATAGAATTGTTCATTATAACTGAAATTTATCTGAATCTCTCATTTTAGCTGTGTTGTTCATAGGAAATAAAACAATTATGGTAATAAAAACTGAGTCTCAGGCCAGAGCAGTGGTGCAAGAGATTGGGCGTTTGCCTTGCATGCACTAACATGGAATGGGCCACAGTCTCAAGCATCCCATATGGTTCCCCAAGTCAGGAGCGATTTCTGAGTCCAGAGCCACAGAGCTACAGAACTGGGTGTAACCCCTGAGTGTCACTGGGTATGGCCCAAAAACAAAAAAAAATAAAAAATAAAAAAAATGAATGAAACACTGAGAGTCACTGAGTCTGAAATTAAATCTCAATGTTTTCATATAAACCACATTATTGTGAACTATAAGCACATATATCAAATCTTTAGAAGTTTTTCATCCAGCAGATTGAAAGTGTTTTTACCCTTGGACTCCCTATCTTCCCCTGACAAGGAAGAAGTATGTGTTCAAGAGTGAATCTAGGTTTCTCCATAATGATAAGCAAGGAAGCAAATATACATAGAGAAAGGCAAGCAAGGTCCACCTGTAAGGGAAAACATGTCTTTTGGTAATCTCAGTAGTTTTGCAACAGACAGTATAGCTTTTAGAGTCATACAAGAAAATCAAGAGAGTCTTCCTAGAATAACTCAATGATATTACACAGAAAGTGTTTTGATCTTAAATATAAGGTTTTAGAACAGTCATGAGGAATCTAAAAATATTACACAAAAGATCAGTTACTGATCCAAGAAAGCAAGTCTAAGCCTTATAACCCTTTCTTTAAAATTAATATCTTTATTTAAGTACCATGATTGCAAACATGTTTATAGTTGGGTTTCAGTTATAAAATAGACACACACATACCTTCACCAATGCAATAGTTCCACTACCAATGCCTGCCATTTCCCTGCTCTCCTAGCCCCGCCTGTCTTCTAGACAGGTATTCTATCAGAGCCAGGTTACTCATATCTCTATGCTCAGGAATCACTCCTGGCACGCTTGGGAAACCATGTGGGATGCCCAGGATAGAACCCAGGTTGGCCATGTGAAAGGAGTAATATGTCATTGAGAGTTGTCAATGTGGTTATTTCTCTAAATAAACTCACTACTCTTTGTGATAAGCATTATAACTCCTTTGGGGGGACAGGCACGCCCAGTGATGCTCAGGGATTACTCCTGGCTATGAAATCGCTTGGGGACCATCTGGGATGCTACGGGATTGAACCAAGGGATTGAACCAAGGTCTGTCCTGGGTCAGCTACATGCAAGGAAAATGCCCTACCACTGCGTCATTACTCCAGCTTCTGTAAGCATTATAACTCTTAAAGTTACTTATCTCAACCACTAGAGCCCAACAATTAGCCAAATTAATTATGTTGGTCTTAGAAATGTATCCAAAGTTTTGCTAACAGAAACAATGCCTCAATGATTTTTGAAGCCAAATTCAAACACATGTTTAAAATCTGAGTTGTTTAAATTAGAATTATGTGTTAAATTATATAAAATAGAACAATTTTTGATATCTCAAAATGTTCGATGTGATCAACTGGATTTGTGAAAAAATATACCCACACAGCTTTAGCTTCCTTGTTTGGGCAGTGGGGTGGGAGGTGTGTGGTTCTGGGCCAGGGAGCATGGAGCTTTGTAGCCGTCCCTCCCTTCTGTAATTCCCACCTTCCAATTTTGAGAGGGAAAAAGAAAAGATTACTCCCAACCCAGCAGGAGTTTCAGGCAGGAGATCACAGGTGAGCCAAAAGACAGCAGGCCTACATGCAACTACAGTGGGTACCACTCCTTTCCAGCACAGTAAGCAAACCAGAGGGCTCAAAGGCACAAGCCAACGAGCTGATTTAGTTTTGTTTTTCCTTAAAAAGTTAGGGCGTTGCCCAGTGTGTCCCCAAACTAATGTCATGCCCCCCCCCCCCTCCATGGAGCATCTCCTCCACATCTCTCCAAACAAAGCTTACAAGACCAGAGTTATAAGCTATAGGCCACTGGATTTCAGCACCACAGCACTTAAAACACGAAGTTGGAAACTGTTGGCATAAGCAATGAAGGGTGTGTGGGGGTGATAATTGTGTTTCTTGTTAAATTTAGGGTGGGAGTTAAGGTAGGGCTGTGGCTGCAGGGTTCTTGCACCTTAACCTGGCATCTCTTCCTCCTGCCCTGCAAATGGACCAGAGGATGATTCAAAGGCACACCAAAGAGCCATAGATTTAATTTTGAGCTTTTCCTAACTAACTGTGATGGGAATACGCAGGCAGGACGCACAGGCATGAGCAGCAGGTCATAGGCCAGGTCACTGGACCTTTAAACAAAATAATCAAATGCACAAGCCCCAGAGCTAGGAGTGACCTTTTGGTTTCTCATCTCAAAATCTAGGAGTAAAAGCTAGGGCTGTGAAGCAAAGAACTCCATGCAGCCTAGCCAGTTGCTTTACTCTCAGCCAACCACTTCAGGGTTGTGAAGAGGTAGGGATTGTAGCCCTAAAGGTATCTCATGGGCTTAGCCTCAATCCCCAGCCAATTGCCCACCTCCGATTTTGTTTTCAGTACTCGAAATTAAGTCTCCAGATCTTTTTTTTTAAATTTATTTAAACACCTTAATTACATACATGATTGTGTTTGGGTTTCAATCATATAAAATACAGCACCCATCACCAGTGCAACATTCCAATCACCAATGTCCCAAGTCTCCCTCCTACCCACCCGACCCCCGCCTGTACTCTAGACAGGCTCTCCATTTTCCTCATACATTCTCGTTATTTGGACATTTCAAAATGTACTTATTTCTCTAACTAAACTCATCACTATTTGTGGTGAGCTTCCTGAGGTGAGCTGGAACTTCCAGCTCTTTTCTCTTTTGTGTCTGAAAATTATTATTACAAGGGTGTCTTTCATTTTTCTTTTTTTTTTTTTTTTTTGGTTTTTGGGCCACACCCGGCTGTGCTCGTGGGTTACTCCTGGCTGTCTGCTCAGAAATAGCTCCTGGCAGGCATGGGGGACCATATGGGACACCGGGATTCGAACCAACCACCTTTGGTCCTGGATCGGCCGCTTGCAAGGCAAAAGCCGCTGTGCTATCTCTCCGGGCTCGTCTTTCATTTTTCTTAAAACCCATAGATGAGTGAGACCATTCTGCGTTTTTCTCTCTCTCTCTGACTTATTTCACTCAGCATAATAGATTCTGTGTACATCCATGTATAGGAAAATTTCATGACTTCATCTCTCCTGACAGCTGATAATATTCCATTGTGTATATGTACCACAGTTTCTTTAGCCATTCGTCTGTTGAAGGGCATCTTGGTTGTTTCCAGAGTCTTGCTATGGTAAATAGAGCTGCAATGAATATAGGTATAAGGAAGGGATTTTTGTATTGTATTTTTGTGTTCCTAGGGTATATTCCTAGGAGTGGTATAGCTGGATCGTATGGGAGCTCGATTTCCAGTTTTTGGAGGAATCTCCATATCGCTTTCCATAAAGGTTGAACTAGAAGGCATTCCCACCAGCAGTGGATAAGAGTTCCTTTCTCTCCACATCCCCGCCAACACTGTTTATTCTCATTCTTTGTGATGTGTGCCATTCTCTGGGGTGTGAGGTGGTATCTCATCGTTGTTTTGATTTGCATCTCCCTGATGATTAGTGATGTGGAACATTTTTTCATGTGTCTTTTGGCCATGTGTATTTCTTCTTTGTCAAAGTGTCTGTTCATTTCTTCTCCCCATTTTTTGATGGGGTTAGATGATTTTTTTCTTGTAAATTTCTGTCAGTGCCTTGTATATTTTGGAGATTAGCCCCTTATCTGATGGGTATTGGGTGAACAGTTTCTCCCACTCAGTGGGTGGCTCTTGTATCCTGGGCACTATTTCCTTTGAGGTGCAGAAGCTTCTCAGCTTAATATATTCCCATATGTAATCTCTGCTTTCACTTGCTTGGAGAGTGCAGTTTCCTCCTTGAAGATGCCTGTAATGTCCTGGAGTGTTTTCCTTTGTGCTGTTCTATATATCTTATGGTTTTGGGGCTGATATTGAGGTCTTTAATCCATTTGGATTTTACCTTCCTATATGATGTTAGCTGGGGGTCTAAGTTCAATTTTTTGCAAGTGGCTATCCAATTGTGCCAACACCACTTGTTGAAGAGGCTTTCCCTGCTCCATTTAGGATTTCCTGCTCCTTTATCAAAAATTAGGTGATTGTATGTCTGGGGAACATGTTCTGAGTATTCAAGCCTATTCCACTGATCTGAGGGCCTGTCTTTATTCAAATACCATGCTGTTTTGATAACTATCGCTCTGTAGTACAGTTTACAGTTGGGGAAAGTAATTCCTCCCATATTCTTTTTCCCAATGATTGCTTTAGCTATTCGAGGGTGTTTATTGTTCCAAATGAATTTCAAAAGTGTCTGATCTACTTCTTTGAAGAATGTCATGGGTATCTTTAGAGGGATGGCATTAAATCTGTATAATGCCTTGGGGAGTATTGCCATTTTGATGATATTAATCCTGCCAATCCATGAGCAGGGTATGCGTTTCCATTTCCGTGTGTCCTCTCTTATTTCTTGGAGCAGAGTTTTATAGATTTCCTTGTATAGGTCCTTCACATATTTAGTCAAGTTGATTCCAAGATATTTGAGTTTGTGTGGCACTATTGTGAATGGGGTTGTTTTCTTAATGTCCATTTCATCCTTATTACTATTGGTGTATAGAAAGGCCATTGATTTTTGTGTGTTAATTTTGTAGCCTGCCACCTTGCTATATGAGTCTATTGTTTCTAGAAGCTTTTTGATAGAGTCTTTAGGGTTTTCTAAGTAGAGTATCATGTCATCTGCAAACAGTGAGAGCTTGACTTCTTCCTTTCCTATCTGGATTCCCTTGATATCCTTTTCTTGCCTAATCGCTATAGCAAGTACTTCCAGTGCTATGTTGAATAGGAGTGGTGAGAGAGGACAGCCTTGTCTTGTGCAGAATTTAGAGGAAAGGCGTATAGTTTTTCTCCATTGAGGATAATATTTGCCACTGGCTTGTGGTAGATGGCCTTCACTATATTGAGAAAGGTTCCCTCCATTCCCACATTGCTGAAAGTTTTGATCAAGAATGGGTGTTGGACCTTATCAAATTCTTTCTCTGCATCTATTGATATGATCATGTGGTTTTTATTTTTCTTGCTGTTGATGTTGTGTATTATGTTGATAGATTTACAGATGTTAAACCATCCTTGCATTCCTGGGATGAAACCTACTTGATCGTAGTGGATGATCTTCTTAACGAGGCATTGAATCCTATTTGCCAGGATTTTGTTGAGGATCTTTGCATCTGCATTCATCAGCGATATTGGTCTATAATTTTCTTTTTTTGTAGCATCTCTGTCTGGTTTAGGTATCAAGGTGATGTTGGCTTCATAAAAGCTATTTGGAAGTGTTTCTGTTTGTTCAATTTCATAAAAGAGTCTTGCCAAGATTGGCAGTAGTTCCTCTTGGAAAGTTTGATAGAATTCATTAGTGAATCCATCTGGACCTGGGCTTTTGTTTTTCAGCAGACATTTGATTACTGTTTTAATTTCATCGATGGTGATGGGATGTTTAGATATGCTACATCCTCTTCCTTCAATCGTGGAAGATTATAAGAGTCCAAGAATTTATCCATTTCTTCCAGGTTCTCATTTTTAGTGGCGTAGAGTTTTTCAAAGTAGTTTCTGATTACCCTTTGAATCTCTGTCATATCAGTAGTGATCTCTCCTTTTTCATTCCTGATACGAGTTATCAAGTTTCTCTCTCTTTCTTTGTTAGGTTTGCCAGTGGTCTATCAATCTTGTTTATTTTTTTCAAAGAACCAACTTCTGCTTTCGTTGATCTTTCGGATTGTTTTTTTGAGTTTCCACTTCGTTGATTTCTGCTCTCAGCTTTGTTATTTCCTTCTGTCTTCCTATTCTTGGGTCCTTTTGTTGAGTACTTTCTAGTTCTATTAGCTGTGTCATTAAGCTACTCAGGTAAGCTCCTTCTTCCTTCCTGATGTGTGCTTGCAAAGCTATAAATTTTCCTCTCAGTACTGCTTTTGCTGTGTCCCATAAGTTCTGATAGTTTGTGTCTTTATTGTCATTTGTTTCCAGGAACCTTTTTTATTTCTCCCTTGATTTCATCTCGGACCCACTGGTTATTGAGCATGAGTCTGTTTAACTTCCAGGTGTTAAAGTGTATCTTCTGAGTCCCTTTGGAGTTCACAAATAATTTCAGAGCCTTGTGGTCAGCGTAGGTAGTCTGCAAAATTTCTATCCTCTTGATATTATGGAGGTATGTTTTATGTGCCAGCATGTAGTCTATCCTGGAGAATGTCCCATGTACATTGGAGAAGAATGTGTATACAGGTTTCTGGGGATGGAGTGTCCTATATATATCCACTAGGCCTCTTTCTTCCATTTCTCTCCTCAGGTCTAGTATATTCTTGTTGGGTTTCAGTCTGGTTGACCTATCCAGTGTTGACAAATCTGTGTTAAGTTCCCCCACAATTATTGTGTTGTTGCTGATATTATTTTTCAGATTTGTCAACAGTTGTATTAAATATTTTGTTGGCCCCTCATTCGGTGCATATATGTTTAGCAGAGTGAATTCTCCTGCTCTACGTACCCCTTGATTAATATAAAATGTCCATCTTTGTCCCTTACAACCTTCCTGAGTATAAAGTTTGCATTATCTGATATTAGTATGGCCACTCCAGCTTTTTTTTTCTTTTTTTATTTTAATTATGACAACAAAGATGTAAAGAAGAGGACAGTGGAAGCCCAATCACCCATAAACAGAATTCTCGGTAGTCCCATCGATGATATCCCAGCCTTGAACTTTCAGCCAAAGAGCATTAAGAAAAACAAAACTGAACCCATGTACAATACAATTTCTTGTCCCTCAAATCCCCAGTTGTAGTACATACTATTTCTTAGCAGCACACAATATAATCTAAAGACATTATACTTATGCAGCTCCCTAAACATTGAGGAAATGTACTTAACAAAGTACATTTCTCTAGTTCTATGCACATGCTTACTAGTTTAAGTAAACCTCAAAAGTTTTAGTGGGTTGTTTTTCTTAAGGATTGGAGTCAAGGGAACATAGTAAAAAAATGGTATTAAAGTGGCATTTGTTTGCATAGGCACTCCAGCTTTTTTATGGGTGTTGTTTGCTTGGATAATTTTTCTCCAGCCTTTTATTTTGAGTCTATGTTTGTTCTGACTATTCAGGTGCGTTTCTTGTAGGCAGCAGAAGGTTGGATTGAGTTTTTTGATCCATTTAGCCACTCTGTGTCTCTTAACTGGTCCATTTAGTCCATTGACGTTGAGAGAAAGAATTGTCCTGGGATTTAACGCCATCTTTATTTCAAAATTTGGTGTGTCTTTTGGGTAGTCTTGTCTTAGATTAGGTCTTTCAGTTTTTCTCTTAAGACTGGTTTTGTGTCTGTGAAGTTTCTGAGCTGCTTTTTGTCTGTGAAACCATGTATTCTTCCGTCAAACCGGAAAGTGAGTTTTGCTGGGTATAGTATTCTGGGTGAAGCATTCATTTCATTCAGTCTTGTCACAATATCCCACCACTGCTTTCTGGCATTGAGTGTTTCTGGTGACAGTTCTGCTGTAAATCTCAGGGAAGTTTGCTTGAACGTGATTTCCCCTTTTGATCTTGCTGTTTTCAGAATTCTGTCTCTATCTGTGGGATTTGTCATTGTGACTAGGATGTGTCTTGGGGTGGTTTTTCTGGGGTCTCTTTTGGTTGGTACTCTTCGGGCATGCAGGATTTGATCACATATATTCTTTAGCTCTGGGAGTTTCTCTTTAATGATGTTCTTGACCGTTGATTCTTCCTGGAAATTTTCTTCCTGGGTCTCTGGGACTCCAATGATTCTTAAGTTGTTTCTGTTGATCTTATCATAGACTTCTATTTTCATCTGTTCCCATTCTTTGACTAATTTTTCCATTGTTTGCTCATTTGCTTTAAGTTTTTTGTCTAATCTCTCCTGCTGTATGGAATTGTTATGTATCTCATCTTCCACAGCACCAAGTCTATACTCAGCTTCTGATACCCTGTCCCAGAGCTTATGCATTTTGTCATTCACTTCGTTTACTGACTTTTTCAGTCCTGTTAGTTGACATGTTATTTCAGTTTGGAGTTTTGTGATTTCTGTCTTCATATTTTCTTGGTTCTTATTAGTGTTCAGTTCCACTCTATCCATGGTTTCTTGGAGTCTGTTGAGCATCTTCCATATTGCCAGTCTAAAGTCCTTATCTGAGAGGTTGTTTAGTTGGTTGGTCATTATCTGGTCCTCAGAATTGTCATCTTCATTCTCTATCTGATGCTGGCCTGCGTTGTTTCCCCATTGTCACACTTGTATTGTGGGTTTTTCTACGTGTTGTGGTGGTATTCATTGTCTATATGATGCAGGCAGCACACTCCTCTGGCTCCTCCCTTTCTGGATGGGCTGACTTGCCTCTAATGGAGGGGAGTCCTCCGTGGATGAAGCCTCACACTGGGTCAAATTTTAGGCCCGAGCATGCAACAGAGAAGACAGTCCGGAGAGAAATGTTTGCTTCTGTGATATAGAGCCGTTCTTAGTGTGATATTTCCTTCTTGTTGCAATGGAGTTCTTTCCTTAGAAAGAGTGTACGGCCGCATAGCGAAGCAAAGCGGCCGTGCTCTGCTGGAGCTTCTTTTTGCCCCACTCTCAAGAGTTTCACGCAAGAGGACAGTAGACAGACATAGACAGGTCACACTCACAGTTTTTCACAGTTGGGCCCCAATGGGCCGGTGTACTTTCGCGGATTTTCCCTGCCTGGTGTCACACACAGGAAGCCGGCTTTTGCAAAGCTTAGCCGGTTTTCATGCTCTGTATTCCCTCCCTGAAAATGGCCTCTGGGCGAGCGAGTTTTCTGGAGCCTCTTTTTGCCCCACTCGGAAGAGTTTCACGCAAGAGTACAGTAGACAGACATATACAGGTCACACTCACAGTTTTTCACAGTTGGGCCCCACTGGGCCGGTGTACTTTCGTGTGTTTTCCCCACCTGGTGTCACACACAGGGAGTCGGCTTTTGCAAAGTCTTGCCAGTTTTCATGCTCTCAAGTCTCCAGATCTTTGGCTTCAAATCAGCATGAAGGTGCTGACTCCTTGACCTAGGTTGGGGAGAAGCTTAAGACTAACACTACCTCAAAACCCTCAGCAAACTAACCAGATGCAAATGCATATGCCAAAAGTCTGGAGACATGATTTTTATTTTATATTTGAAGAGTTGCTGATGGTCTCTAGACCAGACTCCAACCAGGATCTCCCTCTGGCACCACTGCCACTGAAAATAAAGGTTCTAGACACAGAGCCACAACAGCAGGCTGCTGTGTACCTTCCCCAAAGCCCTTAGAAGAAAGCAATTGAAATTAAAGGCCATATCACTGGGGTGGGGGTGACCTTTTGTTTTTTTCCTCTCAACATTGAATGGTGAGATTTCATGTGGGAATGTGGAGAGTTCAGGTAAGAATTCAGGCAAGACTTCATGAAGCCCAGCCTGCGGCTCCCCCATCAATGTTCCAAGCCAATCAGCCCAAACAAAGGCACGAGCTGAAGAAAAACTAATTTTTGGTTTATCCAAACAGAAGGGGATGAGGTGTCTGCAGCTCATAAAACTTAAGATCTTGTGCCACTGGTGGGAACCCCCCTAACCCCCAGAGTTCTACAAACAAAGCTTCCAGACCAAGACGCACAAGCTCAATGCAAAAGACATTCTGCTGAGACCCTGGGCCCTGCAGCACTCCTCTCCCAGATATTTTGTTGGAAAAAACAAAAACTAAATTTCACCCCAGCCCTGTGGCTTTTGCCTTTGGTTTCCACCCTTTGTTTGAAGGGCTTTGGGGAGAGTGACTAGAAGCCTGAAGTTTGTGCCTCAGGATCTGGAAGCTTTGCTTTGCAGGTGTTGGGAGAGGCAGGGAGTGTTGAGACTAATCCCCCCCATGCACATACATGCATACATAATGCAAAGAACCATAATTCAGTTGTGATTAAATTCATTAAATCTTGGAAGGTAATAATAGATCCCATGTGTAACAGAACCAAGATTAAGCTCTTGCTTGTTTTAACTCATGTTTCTTCTTGACTATACTTTCCGTCCAGTAAATATCCTGTATCAGCATTTCTGAAACCTTGCAACTAAATGACCTTCTACTGTTTCCTTATCCAACAAAATTCAAATAGGATCTATTTATAGAACTGTCCTATGAGTAGTAAACTTTCCCAATAATATAGTGTATATTAATGTTATTGACAACTTGATAATCACTTGCTTTCTAAAATATTTCCAATAGTACAAAGAAAACATTGAAGATTTCTATTCCATGCCAATTTTAAGCAACCACTACAGCACAATCAATAAATCAAGTTAACATTTATTGCATACCATGTCTGTAAATATAACCTTAAAGATACAGTTTCTATTTACTTTCATCTGCAATACTTTTAAGAACTTTCTTCTAATACCAAAATTAAAGTTCTCTTACAATCATTTTAAAGAAAACTTCACTATATTTTAGGCAGTAAGCTGTTTTCTTATAAAATAACAAAAATATCTGTACATTTGCATAAAATTCAAGAACAGTCACCTAAAATTTTTCTTTCACACTAAAGTAGCACCTTATATTATATTATATATATATAATATGTATTATATATATATAATTTCCACCTTATATTTTACCGCACAGAAGACAAAAAAGATAAATATTATGTTCTAAAGGATATACACAAAAATAAATGTTTTCCTTTTAAAGGTTTAAGTCTAAAAGTCTAGATTTTGGATAAGAAAGAAGAAAATATAGCATTGAATGAAAAATGTCAGACATATTTTATTAAAAAAACATTGGATTTTATATTAATAAAATTACACTCATGAGTGTTTGGTTTGTTCTGTACAACCATATCAGGCCAGTTCTCTAAATTCCTGCTGTTTTATCCTCAAGTCAGTTCACTTTTATTTAATTCCACACTCCATATATATAGTGAGGTACAGATAAATCTCAATGATATTACACCAAAACCAAATAGCTGCTGAACTGCTCAGAAAAAAAAAAAAAAAAAAAAACAGGAAAGACCTGGCCTAGTAAAAAGTATTGAGAAAATTATGTTGCCTTTTTAGCTCCCGTTTCCCTGTTTCCATCTCTCCTTACCCTTAAAATCCTGCGTCTTCCATTGCTGATTGCCGAATTTACCATACTTGGACTTACACTCTCCCACTCTTTCCCAAATGATCACTGATCTTTTTCTTTCATACATTAAAGTTTTCTTTATTGTCTAGTACTTTTAAATTCAATAACAATTCACAACACAGAGTGACTGACAGTCTAGAATATTTTCCATGTATATGTTTTTGACAAATGCCTTCCTTTCCTTGCTTCCTTCCTTCCTTCCTTTTTATTTTTCCTTCTTTCCTCCTTCCGTCTTTACTTCTTTCCTGTACTTCCCTTTATCTTTCCTTCTTTCCTTTCTTTCTTACTTTTTCCTTCTTTTCTTCCTTCCATTTTCTATCATGTGTACATATATCACATCCATTTTCCCCCAGGTTTTTATTTTTAAGGATCTTCCCAAGTATTGTTCAGGGTACCGAAGGGTGACCACTGATGAAACTCAGACAGCTGTGTGGACCTGAAGGTTCAGTGCTTCAGTGAAGTAATGCTTTCAGCATATGATATCACTGTACCACACCCAACACTTGAAAATATAATAGTGTGTTGGGAAATATTTTATCATTTCCAAGATCTAATGAGATGGAAAAAATATCTAGTTTATGTCTTTAGGACAAAAACCTCATCAAGGGGACTTGGAAAGTCTTCAGTAAGATTTTTCTTCCTGTCTCATCTAAATCTTGACCAAGTGGGCATGACTGTATGGCTCTCCAGTTTTCTAAATGCTAGCTGAATAGAGGGAAATAGATATAATATATTTGGATTTTTCTGTTTGCTTGGTTGGTTTGTTTCTTGGAGACCACACCCAGCAGCATTCAAGGGTTATCCCTGGCTCTATCCTCAGATCACTTCAGGCAGGTTCAGAGGACCATGTGGTATGCCAGGATCAAACCCAAGTCAGCTGTGTGTAAGACAAAGGTCCTATACACTGCGTTATAGCTCCAGCCCAATTATAATTTATGTGAACCAGAATTAAGTTAAAGAAATAAATGTCAAATGTTTTATTACTATTATTAGCTTCCAGAAGAGAATTTTAACTCTAGAACCTTAATACCATCTTTATACTATCAGGGAGACCAAGCTATGATAGCCATTCACCATTTTGCTCCTAATTAGATGCAAAAGTAGACTGACAAGCAAATTTAGTATTCTATTCCATTTTCTGTATTTTTTTCCACTGTAGTTAGAACATTTCTGTGGCTTTGAACAATTCAAACAAATCACATAAACGTGTATCAACTAGTATTAGTGTGCTTAGAAACTAAAACATGTATTAGAATTTCATAGAACCAGAGAGATAGGACAGAAATAGGTGCTTGGGGTACACACCATGTGTGTACAGAGACTTGGTATTCCTCTCTACATCCTCCCACTTCATCCCTCTTTATTTCCGTTGGAGGCCTTCAAGCACCAGAAAGTGCAATCCTGGGTGCTTGAGCACTACTGGGGTTGTCTTAGGGTACATAGCACTGCATTATCTCAGTAAATTAAATCAACACTGTTTAGTCAACTGGGAATAGACTCAGTATCCACTGAACACTGCTTAGGATTTCCTTCCCCACTCCTGCTCCCCCAAATCAAAGGTACAATAGTTCTATGTATGTTAACATAAACTGGCTTCTTACTAATAAGTGCATGTTAGAGTTAGATGTATTCTCATAAAAATACTTTTGTAAATCACAAAAATTGCAAACACATAAAAATATTTATTGGTCTGTGCTGAAAGTTGTTGTCATATATTTTTGAGCATTTATTGGAGAAATTGAATCTATTTCTTTTCAAAATTTATTAATAACCAAAGGAGAATAAAATTTGAGTTGTTCTTGGGGTTGCTAACAAGATGCTGCTAATTATTTGAAACTGAAAATTCAACTTAAGACACATAATACAGATTTATAAGCTACAAAAATAAATTTTTGAATTTATTTTATTCCTGCCACCAAAATTTCATAGTGCACTATTTTGTCAATAAAACAAAACAGATTAAAAATTTAAATCTAGGGCAGTGGCGCAGGCAGTAGGCATTTGCCTTGCACTCACTAACCTAGGTCGGACTGAGATTTGATCCCTCAGCATCCCATCTGGTCTCCCAAGCCAGGAGTGATTTCTGAGCACATAGCCAGGAGTAACCCCTGAGCGTTACTGGGTGTGGCCCAAAACAAAACAAAACAAAATTAAAAAAAATTTTAAATCCAACAATGTATAATTCCTTTCTTTTCCTAAATTTTCTACTTTTTGTGTTTCTTTGCTGATTCTAGAGAAATCTTCACTTTCTCTTGAATGTATTACCTTTCACTTTACCTTTTTAATTACATTTTTACAACACAAACATTTTAAATTAATGATAATACATTCAATATTATTTGCCACAATATTTGAAATTATCCTTTTGCAGTTATTCTAAAATTATTAGCAAGAACAGTATTTCTATTCAACTAGCTACTATTTTAAAGTTAATCAAGTAGAGAGAAACTGTTAGATTAGTATTATAAGAATACTGAAAACAATCTATAACACAGAGTGTCGATATTATATTGACCTTAATTCCATTATCATACAAAATATTACTAATTGATATATTTACTTGGTGTAAAAAATAAGTAAAATATATTTTAACATTCTGAATATCTTGGAAAATATCTAAATAACAAATTACTATCAAAATAAAATAGGTGCAGTTAAAAATTTAGAAAAATTTAAATATACAATCAGAAACTGAATTTTAAAATATCCCTTTTGGAAATTTCCTAATGTCTTCAGCACTTTAGAGTTATTTCATTGTGCATGTTTCTGCTAATGCAGTAAATTTTGCTTCCAAATTATCTAAAAAGTCAAGGCCATCTTCTTCCTGCTTGTCACTGCAGCAACCCACAGAACCAGCTGGAGTTCCTCTTCCTTCAAAGTTATATGTAAGAACATAATCTTGAGATGGTATAATGTCTTCATTCTGATTGCATTTATGCAATTTCTGTCAATTAAGAATAGGTATTATTTAATTTCTAATTTTCAACATTATTTTAGGCACTGTCGTTTATAATACTATTAATGCTAGGGTTTCATGCAGACAGTGTTCCAACACCACCCTCCACCAGCATATCTGCTTCCATCCACCATTGTCTCAGGCCTGCCCTTTTACATCCCACATCCCTCCTACCCCTACACCATGGTAAACTCAGTGCTATAGATCAGATTTCAGGATCTGTTGCATCGGGCATTTCTTATTCCACTACTATGCTTCGTTATAGAAAGATCTTATGTATCACTCCCTTTCTCTCCGACTAATTTCACTCAGCATGATATTCTCGAAAATCCATCCACGTAGTGGCAAACTGCATGATTTCATCATTTCTTTTCTTTTTTTTTTTTGTTTTTTTTTTTTTGTTTGTTTGTTTTTGGGCCACACCCGGTGACGCTCAGGGGTTACTCCTGGCTATGCGCTCAGAAGTCGCTCCTGGCTTGGGGGACCATATGGGACGCCGAGGGATCGAACCGCGGTCCGTCCTAGGCTAGCACAGGCAAGGCAGGCACCTTACCTCTAGCGCCACCGCCCAACCCCCATTTCTTTTCTTATAGCCATGTAGTCATCATTTCTTTTCTTATAGTCATGTAGTATCTCATTGTGTTGTTTTAAACACACTCAAACATATAAACATAAATGCATATTTTATTTACCTTTTAGGTTTAATTTTAACCAGTGTGTCCTCTAATGGAGTCCTATACACAAAAAATGCACATGATTGGTCGACATCACAACCATACCATAAAGTAATTATATTTTACATTTCTACTGTTTCCATGCAAATTAAAAATGTATATTTAAAGTACATGTAAAGTATTATTATATTTAAGATTCACACATTTTTATCTAGAGGTGATGTTAATCCACAACGTGGTGATAATATGCATTAGAATAAAGAATTTGAACTTTCATTATCAGAGAGTCCTGGTTTGAGTCATTGTTCTGATTTTACAAGCTAGCCATGATTTTGATCAAATTACTGAAGATCTATTAATCTCTCCCTTCATATAAACTAAAAATAAAGAGCTTCTCACAAGGTCATTGTTTAATAAAAAAAAACGTTTGCGGGAATTACTCCTATTGTTACCAGCACATTATTTACATGTGATATATCCTTACTCTAATTGCTATTATGGGCAAATATAAAGTACATATATCACATCTATTTAAGAATCGAGTTTGTAAGTTAAGAAAAATGTTGCGGGGCCAGATAGATAGCAGGGAGGTAAAGCGTTTGCCTGTCATGCAGGAGGTCATCAGTTAGAATCCCGTTCCATATGGTCCCCCGTGCCTGCCAGGAGCAATTTCTGAGCCTGGAGCTAGGAATAACCCCTGAGCACTGCCAGGTGTGACCCAAAAACTACACAAAAAAAATGTTGCAAAATGGAAAAATGCATAGAAGACTTCACTGACATTAACAATACTCAACCTAGGGGCCAGAGCATTGGCACAAGCTGTAGGGCATCTGCCTTGCAAGCGCTAACCAAGGACAGACCGCGGTTCGATCTTCCATGTCCCATATAGACCCCCAAGCCAGGAGCGATTTCTGAGTGCATAGTCAGGAGTACCCCCTGAGCATTACCAGGTGTGGCCCAATAACAAACAAACAAAGAAATATTCAACCTAACACTGCAAAAATAGAATGCTGGTGTGGAGACACCAAGAAAGTCAAACATTGCTCTATATTATAGGCCCATCTGCTGTGCCTTTACCATCTCTTATCTGTGTCCCCACTCACCCCTAACCTATGATTTATTTCCTAGGTTTACTAGGAAACATCAAGGAACCTTCTTTGGGACCATTTGTGTCTTAAATCCTATTAGTATTCACATGAAAGACTTGACTAAGGATGCCCTTAAGTTGCCCTCCTCAGTCAATCTTAAGTAAAGACTGTCTAAACACAGAAGAACTAATAGTTGATGTAGCAAAAATAAATGCTATGGACATAAGTAGCTGTGTCACAGAATAAAATCCATTTTACAATCTATCAAATAATTAAAGGGCTTCTGGTTCAGTACTTATGTTACAGTAACACTAGTATCCTCTGATAAAAGGAGTTAAATTTTATATCTAGAAAGAATATTTAAACTGGTGATGCTCTACTCAGTCTAAATATTTTAATTATCTGAGGAGGTTTTAATTAATAAACAAATTTATAATACTTAAAAATAAATAATAAATAGCCAAACCAATTAAAATATAACCTTTTTGGGCAAACAAAGGTGTTAATAACTTTTAGGAGTGCACCAAGAGATTTTGGTGTGCAGCCAAAACTGAAAACTTTTGATATAATCACTCCCTTTACTTCCTTATTTTTCTCTAGCAAAAAATTTAATATTTGCATGGTTACTTTTGACTTTAAATTTGTTCATGTATGAATCAGAGAGATAGTAAAATGAGTTCAGTGTTTGCCTTATAAATGGCTGATCCAGATTCAATTCCCAGAGCCATCTATTGTACTCATGAACCACACTAGGTATGAGCCCTGAACACAGAGCCAGGTGTAAGTCCTGAATACTACAGTTAAGTTCTTAACAACAAACCAATTATATAGATCTCATTACTTAATGTCCATCCAGCAACTGGGTAGAGATATCTTATTTTCACAGAGAAATGTGAAATTAGGGGGGAATATTTTATAAATAAAAAATGATCTTTTAGGGGCCAGTACAGTGGCACATCTAGCCTAGGATGGACAGCAGTTTGATCCTCCAAGCCAGGAGCAATTTCTGAGAGCATAACCTAAGTGTCACCAGATGTGGCCGAAAACCAAAAAAAAAAAAAAAGACTTTTTAAAATTATTCCATTAAAAAGAGTTTGTGAGGTAAACATGCTACTATGGTGTGGTTTCTATAAACCTCTGTTTTTATGAGATCTTAAAAATGAGAGAAATTTAATGTGATAGGTTAAACGATATTTCTTTAGTAACAAATTGAAAGTATAGGAAAATAAAATGAGTGAGAGAAAAAGTGGGATACACAATTTTCCATTACTCTCTACTGAGGATCTAAATTATAGAGTCAAACATCTTTGGGAAACTCACTTCTCCAAGGCGAGGCTGAGTGAAACTGTGCCACTCAGAATAAGTGTATCTGCTATTGTCCATCTCCAGGTGTCCTCCCCTGCAGGAGTCCAGGGTGTGATGATGCCCATGCCCACGGCAAGACTCCAAGGTCTGGTGTCCTTTCATCATTTCAATAGCTTCTTGTCCTACATTTCTGACTCCTGATCCCATAGTTCCACAAAAGCTTTGGTTCGAGTTGTTGACTTTCTGAGTCATAAACCCATTGGCAGAACACTAAAATAGAACATAGCCATTTATATAAGGAGAAAATAGATTTCAGGCAGTTTTAGAATACAAAGATACTTTTTGCACGTTTTTTATTCATTCACTCAACAGATGTTTATTTTCAAATTTATATGCTCAGTTGAGAATTGCAAAGAAAACATTGTCCTTAAGGGATACAAAAAAGCTCTTATACCATCAGAAAAAAAATGAATATAAAATGACTCAAAGAATATAATTACTCTGCTCTTTAGGTGAGCACAAAGTACCATATGAACACAGAAGTACATTGAAATTTTCATCCAGAAATTATGTTGAATATACTTGGAAATTTTTAAACTGATTCCTGAAAAATGGAAGAAAAAATATGCAACCTTAATGAGGTTACACAATGGTGTTTTCTGGGTTTCCAATCTGTTAAGAAAGGTAGTTGCACAGAATTACAGAGAAGAAAGTGAAGAGAGAGGAAGCACGAAAATATAAAATGCATATGAAAATATGCATACATGTTTAAAATAATTATATTAATATAAATATACAGGAACCCCCCAAAAGGTTTTTTAAGTAGTATAAGAAGAAAAACTTTTAAAAGTCATTCTAGGGGCCGGCGAGGTGGCACTAGAGGTAAGGTGTCTGCCTTGCAAGCGCTAGGCAAGGAAGGACCGCGGTTCGAACCCTTGGCATCCCATATGGGCCCCAATCCAGGGGCAATTTCTGAGCACTTAGCCAGGAGTAACCCCTGAGAATCAAATGGGTGTGGCTCAATAAAACAAAAAATAATGTCATTCTAAGCAATATTGTGAATGACAAAAGTGGGATTAAGTATGATGACATGGAGATCAAAGAGTTAACTATTTTTAATATAAGTTATAAGTATAATCTCAACCAAAGTATAAGCACAGGTGAGTGAATAAAATGGAGAGACATCATAGAAAGCTTAATGGTGTGGTGGGTGAAGTAGCATAGGAAAAGGTCAGAAATGATTTCTGTAAGCCCTGATTTGCAACTAGATGAGATAGAGCTCACTGAAAGAAGTGTATGCTTGTGGCTGTACAGAAAAGTGATTTTGTATTCAGGGTGACAAACTTAAGAAGCATGGCATGTCTAAGACATGCATATGTATATGTAGCAACAAAGCTCAGAAGAAATCTCTGAGCTAAAGATAGAATTCTTGAATTCTTAACCAAAGAAGGGTTATTTAAAATCATGGGAATAAATAAAATTATTTAGACAAAATTGTAAGTTAAAGAAAGCTTTAGAAAAGAACGACAATAAAAATAATATTTTAAACTGTCATAGATATGATAGAATCATTTGTAATAATGGAGAGGAGAGTGGAGGAACCAAAGAGGCTATTTCATGCAATTAGAACTCTGGTAAAAATCAATGATAACCAAAAAAAATTCTAAGTAAAAACTGACTCACCTGAAGACAAATAAAAAAAGGGGGGGGTCTGAAGTAATAGTACAGTGGTAGGTCATTTGCCTTACACAAAGCTAACCCATATTTGTTCCCAGCATTCTTATGCTCTCCAGAGCATTGCCAGTAGTAATTCCTTAGTACAAAGCTAGGAGTTACCCCTGAGCACTACTGAATGTAGTCCAGAAAATCAAACAAAAAAAAAAAGAAAGTAAGAAAGGAAGAAAGAAAGAAAGAAAAGAAAGAAAGAAAGAAAGAAAGAAAGAAAGAAAGAAAGAAAGAAAGAAAGAAAGAAAGAAAGAAAGAAAGAAAGAAAGAAAGAAAGAAAGAAAGAAAGAAAGAAAGAAAGAAAGAAAGAAAGAAAGAAAGAAAGAAAGAAGGAAGGAAGGAAGGAAGGAAGGAAGGAAGAAGGAAGGAAGGAAGAAAGAAAGAAAGAAAGAAAGAAAGAAAGAAAGAAAGAAAGAAAGAAAGAAAGAAAGAAAGAAAGAAAGAAAGAAAGAAAGAAAGAAAGAAAGAAAGAAAGAAAGAAAGAAAGAAAGAAAGAAAGAAAGAAAGAAAGAAAAAGAAAGAAAGAAAGAAAGAAAGAAAGAAAGAAAGAAAGAAAGAAAGAAAGAAAGAAAGAAAGAAAGAAAGAAAGAAAGAAAGAAAGAAAGAAGAAAGAAAATAAATCTTTATTTAAAATATTTGGCAAAAAAGTTGCCAAGGAGTCTTGAATAATCAAAACTATTATTGGGGAGAATTTAAGCATATTTTTATCCCCAAAGTAATATTGAGGAAGCTAGAAAAAGACAAGAGTTCTCTTTAAAATTAAGAATAGTATGTGAAGTCCCCACCCAGCCCCATGCACACAAATGGAGAGTTCCTTCTCATTTCTCTTCTACTTTCCAACAAACTTCCGTATTTGTTTTGTTTTGGGCCACACCCTGTGACACTCAGAGATTACTCCTGGTTATGTGCTCAGATATTGCTCCTGGCTGGGGGACCATATGGGATGCCCAGGATTGAACAGGTCCATCCTGAATATGCTATGTGTAAGGCAAATGCTGTACTGCTGTGCTATTGCTTAGGCCCAATTTCTGAACTTTTATTTAAAAAATTTGCATTTTTGACCAATCATGAACTTAAATGGTAACTTTACACTAACTTCCCCTGTCATAGTTGAGAAGTTACAATATAGTAACTTCAGCAAATTAGTTCTTAATATGAACCATGAATTCAATATCTTAATTAGAATGCAGTTTCTCTGTGTCAGCTTCCAAGCAATTAAAATTTTTATTTAATGATTATTACTAATTTCTAGAAGATTTTAGGTTTAGACAATTTATTGAATCTAAAATAATATATACATATATATTGATTTGTGGCATTTAAAAGATCATGCTACCCTGGGGGTGAGGGAAGAGGATATGGGTGGCAGGTCAAAAACGGAGGTGAAGGGAGGACAATTTGGTGATGGGAATTCCCCCTGATTTTATGTAAATATGTACCTAAAATATCATTGTCAACAATATGTAAGCCAATATGATCGAAAATAAATAAATTAAAAAAAAAAAAAAAAAAAGATCATGAAATATATATATGTCTACATTATATAAAGATGTTATATACTATATATTACTCATTTTTTATAATACATAAAAAGAACTGAAAAGAAACCATCTGGTGGCACTACTACCCTGTATTTCTTGCTCATATTACTGCTACTGTAAATACATATTTAGAAATATTTCTTAAGCAGATGAAAAGAAAATTAAGATTAAAAACTAACACTGAAGGGAAACCCACAGTTCTATGACACATTCTACTTTATATTAATATATGTAGATTCCTCAAAGTTTATTCTTTGTGTGTGTGTGTGTGTGTGTGTTTAGGCCACACCTGGTGACACTCAGGGGTTCCTCCTGGCTATGTGCTCAGATATTGCTCTGGATTGAGGGACCATATAGGATGCCAGGCGATCTAACCACCTTTTACTCATTGTACTGTAATGATTCTATACATTTATTATGAAAGAGTATTGTCTTTTAAAACTGTATCTGATTATGCTCTTCTACAATTAATTATTTTTACATATTAGAAGCGTTAGTGTTAATAAAAAAGAAAAGGTATGTAGACCTAAGTATGATATAATAGAACTGTTTTGCTCAGGCAAATTTGCTCAAATTCTAAAATCAAATGACAAGAAGAAAAATTCTATGTAGACCTTAGTCGTTTCCTGATTCTGTATCATGGTAGGGAGTAGGTCAAAGAGAAAGAGATGGTAAGAATGCTATTTTCACCCTAAGATATATAAAAGTTTGACATATGGTCATTATCTCTAGTGACAGTATCTGCCACTTTTATTTTTATTTTACCTGCAAAAAGTAAACTATTATTTGTGTGTAAAATGCTGGGTGTTAAGAGTGTGGGTACAGTGGATAAGATGCTGACTTTGTATGCAGCCAACCAGGTCTGATATGGTCTCCTATATCCCAAATAGTACCTGCAGAACCACCAGGAGTGATTCCTGAGTTCAGTACAGAAACTTAAACCTAAGCAATTCTAGATGTGGCCCCCAAACCAAAAGCCAAATAAATAATAAAATGCTTCTTATTTGTTACTTTGCTAATTATCAATTACTGCCATTATAGAATTCTTTGGCTTAATTAAACCATCAAAATATCACAATCTCTTTATCTCCCATTCCTACAGTCTTTCTGTTCTCTTCAGCATTCTTTTGATTCAGCATCACACTGCTTCAATCCACTTCAAGTAGAACAGCCTTTGCCTGATCACTCTGACCTAGAGAATAAACTTAACTTTTTTTTTGGGGGGGGGATCATACCCGTTGATGCTCAGGGGTTACTCCTGGATATGTGCTCAGAAATCGCTCCAGGCTTGGGGGATCATATGGAGCGCCAGGGGAATTGAACTGCGGTCTGTCATAGGTTAGCGCCTGCAAGTCAGACGCCTTACTGCTCCACAACACCCCTCTGGCCAAAACTTAAAATTCTTAATGGGGCATAAAAGGTCTTATTTCCCAATCTTCATGAATACTCCCCAAAGCATTGTACAGATTTAATGCAATCCCTCTAAAGATACCCATGACATTCTTTAAAGAAGTGGATCAGGCACTTTTGAAATTTATATGGAACAATAAACACCCTAGAATAGCTAAAGCAATCATTGAGAAAAAGAATATGGGAGGAATTACTTTCCCCAACTTTAAACTGTTCTACAGAGCGATAGTTATCAAAACAGCATGGTATTTGAATAAAGACAGGCCCTCAGATCAGTGGAATAGGCTTGAATTCTCAGAGAATATTCCCCAGACATACAATCACCTAATTTTTGATTAAAAAAAAAAACCCAAGAAATCCTAAATGGAGCAAAGAAAGCCTCTTCAACAAGTGGTGTTGACACAAATGGCTAGCCACTTGCAAAAAATTGAACTTAGACCCCCAGCTAACATCATGTATGAAGGTTAAATCCAAATGGATAAAAGACCTTGATATCAAACCCAAAACTGTAAGATATATAGAACATGTAGGTAAAACACTCCAGGACATTGAGACTAAAGGCATCTTCAAAGAGGAAACTGCACTCTCCAAGCAAGTGAAAGCAGAGATTAACAGATGGGAATATATTAAGCTGAGAAGCTTCTGTACCTCAAAAGAAATAGCGCCCAGGATACAAGAACCCCCACTGAGTGGAAGAAACTATTCACCCAATACCCATCAGACAAGGGGCTAATCTCCAAAATATACAAGGCACTGACAGAACTTTACAAGAAAAAGCATCTAATCCCATCACAAAATGGGGAGAAGAAATGGACAGACACTTTGACAAAGAAGAAATACAAATGGTCAAAAGACACATGAAAAAATGCTCCACATCACTAATCAACAGGGAGATGCAAATCAAAACAACTATGAGGTACCACCTCACACCCCAGAGATTGGCACACATCACAAAGAATGAGAACAAGCAGTGTTAGTGGGGATATGGAGATAAAGGAACTCTTATCCACTACTGGTGGGAATGCCGTCTAGTTCAACCTTTATGGAAAGCAATATGGAGATTCCTCCGAAAACTGGAAATCGAGCTCCCATACGACCCAGCTATACCACTCCTAGGAATATACCTGAGGAACACTAAAATACAATACAAGAAATCCCTTCCTTACACCTATATTCATTGCAGCACTATTTACCATAGCAAGACTCTAGAAACAGCTAAGATACCTTTCAACAGATGAATGGCTAAAGAAACCGTGGTACATATACACAATGGAATATTATGCAGCTGTCAGGAGAGATGAAGTCATGAAATTTTCCTATACATGGATGTACATGGAATCTATTATGCTGAGAGAAATAAGTCAGAGAGAGAGAGAGAGAGAAACACAGAATGATCTCACTCATCTATGGATTTTAAGAAAAATGAAAGACATTCTTGCAATAATAACTTTCAGACACAAAAGAGAAAAGAGCTGGAAGTTCCAGCTCACCTCATGAAGCTCACCACAAACAGGGATGAGTTTAGTTAGAGAAATAACTATGTTTTGAACTATCCTAATAATGAGAATGTACGAGGGAAATAGAAAGCCTGTCTAGAGTACAGGCGGGGATTGGGTGTGGAGGAGGGAGATTTGGGACATTGGTGATGGGAATTTTGCACTGATGATTGGTTGTGTTCTTTACATGACTGAAACTCAAACACAATCATGTATGTAATAAAGTTGTTTAAGTAAAAAGAAAAGAAAAGAAAAGAAAAGAAAAAAAAAGAAAAGAAAAGAAAAGAAAAGAAAGAAAAGAAAACCAAGCATACCAAGTTTCAAGGTCCACAATTCTTTATTCCACATTAATTTATTTACTATTTGATAAATCACTTCTAAACTTGCAAACTAATCGTATTAGATAAATTGCAGCTCAAAAAATTGAGCCTCTTCCATCACACTTCTGATCAAAAAATACATTTAGAAATTATATTTCTGACTCTGTGTTCTTTCAGACTAGTTGTAATGATTTTTGACAGGTACCCATATTTTTATTTATTTTACAACAAAGTGGGTTTTATTTATCATAATTCAACAGAAATTATTTTAAAGAAATAATATGTCTTAAGAAAAATCTATATATAATGCCCAAATAAAAAGAAAAATAGTACAAAGAATCTTAGAAATCTCAAGAAATCTAAGTAAAGAACATATAAATTACTATACAATTTCACCATTATTCCAATTTTTTCAAGTATACATATATAATTAATATATATGAGTTATATGACATTTTCTTGAGACCTTTCAAATGTTTTTTCCATTATAAATTATCAAAGAGTTAATAATCAAGTTTTAACTGAAGAGGCAGAATAAATGTTTTAATTATAAAATAGTCATGGTATCTAAGAAAAAGTGTTAAGTAATTGACTTATAGAGAAAAAAATAACTAGTACATTTTATTTTAAAATTGTAATAGGACCAAAGAGATAGTACAGTAAGTAAGATGTTTGCCTTGCATATAGCCACTGAAAGTTTGATCCCAGCATGACTTAAGTTCCTTCTAGGACCAACAGAATTGATCCCTGAGCACAAAGCCAGGGTTAAGCCCTGAGCAGAGCCAAAGAGATGTGTCCATCCAAAACAATCAATAAATGCCAATTACATAAATACTTGAATGTTGATAGATAAAATGTGTATGTGCATATAATCCGATCAAATTAAAAATGTAAATGCTCCTAAATTTCAAAATAACTTCATAGAAATATGGAGAAGAAATAATGGGAGTCAGTTAAATAAGTATTCATCAAATACAAATTACTTGTGACCAAAGGTATAGTACAGGGGGCTAACATGTTTCCCTTGCCTGTGGCTCCCCGGGATCAATCCCCAGAACTGTATATAGTCCCTTGAGCATAGTCAAGAGTTATATCTGATTGCAGAGCTCAGAGTTAACTTAATGTGGCTCCAATCTCTCACCAATAAATCAATCAATCAGTTAAATAAAATAGCACTTACCACCTTATCATCTCCAGGTGCTTCTGTGTTTGATATAATTAAATTTTGCTGTGCTAAATCTTCAGGAAAACCTTTCCTTTTCTGTGCACCAACAACTCCACATACTAAAGTTAGCAGTACAGCTAAGTTGGTAAAATAGAAAAAAGGTTAGCATTTATAAAATCAATACTAATCTTGTTCTTATTAACTAGCATCTAGATGCTAGTTAATTCCATTAGCCATAGATTTATATTTGAACCAAGGGCTACTATTTTCATATTTTAAAATGTAAAAAGTCTAAGAAGTATAAGAGTTAATTTTGTGTGAAAATTCATATTCAATCAATATTAGAAGTGAGCAGGCTCATGGTCCAAAACTCTAACAGTTTTCTAGCTTGAAAGGAAATCTTGATTGGTTATAACTTGAACCAAATGACCTACAAAGTTTCAAACACATTTACTAACCTCTTACATGAAAAGTACAACTAACCAACCACTCATTGTGATCCCTTATCACTACTCTTCAGCAGAAACTTAATCCTTATTCCCTCAAGAGGTAAAGTATATATACTGTATATATATTATAAATATATTAATATTATATATATATTATATATAAAGAGGACAGTATATATACTGTATGTGTTTATATATATATATATACATATATATATATATATATATACCACAGAGCCAACAACACTGAAAGCACTTAAACTACAACAACACTTATGAATACTTGTTAAAGACAAAAAGGAGGAGTGATGGGAAGCTAAGAAAAGTGGTGGAGGGAAGTTGACACTGATGGTGTGACTGGGCCTGAAACTCAACTACGAATAACTGTAAACCACAGAACCTTCCTAAAAAAATTAAGAGTATTTTTTTAAAGAATTTTTCTGCACTTGGATAGATGCTACACATTTGAATTTCAAGTGAAAGAAAAACTTACTAGAAAGCAGTGCTAAACCCAACAATATTGCCAGGATAGCCCATTTTCCAAGTACTACTCCTGCGCTCCTTTGACTTGCTCGACATTGACTTGGATGGGTACATTCACATAAATTAACTCTCAAGGTTTTTGAAGCAGATTGACCTCCTCTATCTTTTACAGTTATGGGAACATTATATTCTTGAAATCCTGCATTTTCTCGATATGAAAGACGGGCAGCTGTATCTGAAAAAAAATTTAAAACATATTTATTCTTTCTTTAGTATGTGTTTTAATTGTTTTTAGGGACATTATTATAAAAGAATCACCTGTCATAGAGAAATGAATAAAAATGAAAAACTATCTTCAACTACTTTAGCATCAATATATCTGCAGAGGTATTATGCAAAGCTTTTATATGACAGATTGAAAAAATAACATAGCATTGAATGACTCTATAGCATTTAAATAGTATTTAATATTCCCTGAAAATTAATCTAGGGGCTGGAGTAATGGAAAGGTGAGTAAGGCTTTTTTCTTATATGTGGCACATGGCCATCACCTCAAATAGCTCCTTAAACACCATCAGTAGTGATAAGTGCAGATCTGTGAACAAATCCTGAGCACTAACTGGATGTTACTCCAAAAACCGAAAGTACAAACAAACAAATAATACAGGACACTAAAGATAATATATTGTTACACATCAAGTATGTCACTGTGTATGTACATGTTTATCGTAAACAAAGAATAGCCACAGCTACACACAAGAATGCTTTAAATTCAGATTGTCTTTTCCATTTCCTTTTATGGTACCAAAGACAAATTTTCAAGGCAAACTATGTGATTTTTGCTTGTCTGCACTGTTATAACTATAGATTGTTCAAAAATTCTGGGTTGACCCTCACTTCAAATATGTAAAAGAATACAAATTTCTGCTCAGGTTTAATAGATGTTTTTAGAATTATGTTGTCGTAAATTAAAGATCTCATAATCTCTTCTCTCTCAGGAACAGAAACTTAGATTAAGTGATGTTTTACCAATTCAAAGCATTGCAACAACTTGTGAACTTTTTAGCATTCAACTATATGCCTTTCAAATCATCCTATCACCAATTTCACCTTTTTAAGGTATAAATATGGGTATGAAATTGCCTTGTTTCATACTTCTCATGCATACCCAATTTCACTAAACAAAAGCCAGCCTCCTCAACATGTTAAATTTTCACTTCACCACTAGAATTTACTCCTCCCATTTTAATATGTTGACATCCATACCAAAACATTCTAACATTTAATGATACTGATTTATTGATTCTTCATGTACTTCCAATTTTATACAAACTTGATAATAAGTTATTGGATAAATAAAGATATGTTAGTTGCTAGAGATACCCAGATGGACTGCAAATGTCTTAAGAATCTCTTTTATTGGGGCCTGAGAGATAGCATGGAGGTAAGGTGTTTGTCTTGCATGCAGAAGGTCAGTGGTTCAAATCCCAGCATCCCATATGTTCCCCGAGCCTGCCAGGAGTGATTTCTGAGCATAGAGCCAGGAGTAATCCCTGAATGCTGCTGGGTGTGACCCAAAAACCAAAAAAAAAAAAAAAAAAAGAGAAAAGAAGAATCTCATTTTATTGAAGGAGAAATGTAAAAAGATGATAATACAACATGAAAGGGGTTATAATAGATGTCCCAAAAAGTCAATAGTGACCTTCCTACTTTCAGACAGACTTCATTAATTTCAGCATATGAGTTATGTCTGCATTTTAGTCTCTATATATCCCCTGACACTTAAAATGTGTCTAGTATGTGCCTCCAAAATAATGAAACTTCACACCAAGGAAGTAACTAGAAGGAGGTAGACCATCTATTTTTAGATGAATCATCTATTCTAGGAAGAATAGTCTACACAAAAGTCTATTTTCATTAATGTTATGACATAGTAACATATGCGTCAGTGAACTATGACTGAAATACAAACTATTACACCTGCCAAGTGTATTATCCTAGAATAATGTCTAGAATTATACCAGACATCTGTTCACATCACACCAAAATCCATAGAATACTTGTACCATATATCAATTCCTCGTTTCCAATTTCTTTATTTTTGGTTTTTTTTTTTGAGGGGGGGAGGCACACCTGGTGATGCTCAGGGTTTACTCCTGGTTATTCGCTCAGAAAGCACTCCTGGCTTGGGGGACCATATGAGATGCCAGGGGGTCGAAACACGGTCGGTTCAAAGCTAGAGCTAGCAAAGCTTACCACTCTGTGCCACTGTTCTGGCCCCTCGTTTCTAATTTCTTAGAGAAAAATTTAATCTACTTCTCTTTTGTTTTCACCTCATTGGGATTATTTAAAATCATAGCTAACACACTCTTAATGACAAGCTCCATATTATTTTAACAGCCGTTTTTCTTTCTTTGTTCTAAACATAAATTGGGGTTTCATAAAAACTGTGATTTCTTCTTGGGTCCAGATTGATAGTAGAGTGGGTAGAATGTTTGCCTTGAATAAGGCTGGCCTGGGTTCAATTCCTGGCACTAGCTATGGCCCTTAAGCACTGCCAGGAGGGATCCTTGAGCACAAAGCCAGGAGTAAGCTCTTTGTACCACCTGGTGTGTCTAAAAACAGGAAAGAAAAAATTGGTATCTTTCTTTTTAAATGCAAGATATAAGATAACATGAAATTTCACTAATTTATAAAAAGTATGGTAAAGAGAATTGTTTTTACACTATAGCTTATGTGCATAAATAATCAAATTCATTAAAAGTTATTCCAGAGTTATATGTCATATCATTATTTACAAATTCATTGTTAGTTATTTCAGAGTTATATATCATTATTTTTATTACATACCGTTAACTTTGGTGAGGGTCCAGATCCTATTGATTTCTGCAGAAGGATTTGTCAAGCTGAAAGAAAATGGGGGCCCATTGATAGGCTCATCAGGATCAATAGCTGAAATGTCAATATGCCTCATCTTTGGCTTACAAATTATTAGGTCACTTTGAAGTAATTGTGGTGGATTGTCATTCACATCTTCAACATAAACTGCAAGCGTACCAGTACATGTTTTACTATCTAGAAAGAAAGGAGAATTACTGTAGTTTGCAAAAATCTCTCATAGTTTCCTAAGTAATAAAATAGGGCTGAAGCAATTATACGGTAATTGGGTGCTTGTCGTACATGCCTTACAAAACTTGAAGTTCCAGTGGCAAATATGTTACCCCAAGCACTGTCAGTAGTGATCCCTGAGAAAGAGCCAGCCAGAAGTAAGCTTTGCACTTAGGAAGTGAAACGATAGTAAAATGAGTAGGGCACTTGCCTCACACATGATCAGAATTCAGTGCCCAGTCCTCCACATTGTCTCTCAAACCCCACCAGAAGAGATCCCTGAATGCAGAGTCAGAAATACGCCACGAGCACTACTCGTGTGGTACAAAAACCAAAAAATAAAACAAATTAGATTCTATTTGTGATATATGAGGCCTTCAAAAACTGAACTGGTTATTTGGAGAAACAATACTATTTATAAATAAATGTTACCTGTAGGTTATCTCAAGTAAGTACTGCTATTTATCAAATCATATGCAATTTCCAATGAATTTTTAGTCATAACTATTATCAAATAGTAAAATCAAATTTCTGAAGTCAAAATCCCATTTCCTGGGATTATCTTAAGGAATACAGGCTAAAGTACAGTAAAATATTGACATTATAGTTAGATCAGATTTGTGGCAATTTTAATCTTTTGTGAATATTTAAGTATATGACTCAGGTTCTGCATAGAGGGATTCTGATTTGGTTAGTTCGAAGCTAGTGTTAACCCCTGGATGTTTGTTTTCTTTTTTTTATTCTAGGATATATTTAAAGTTCCTCTAAATTTTTTTTTTAGTTCAAACACTTGCTAGGATTTTAATGCTGCACTTTGTATTTTTCTTTCTGAAAACTTTGGATGTCATAAAGATTTCCATATAAGGTATCTGAGAAATGAAAAATACTCAATACAGTTTATGTAAAATATATTTAGTTATACAAAATACCATCTTATCTGAATATTTTATAGACTGATTTTAGTCTACTGTTTTTTTTTACCATATTCTTTTTTTTTTAATTAAATTTGATAGGAGTATTTTTTTATTACTTTTTTTTTTTTTGCCAGTCGAGACGTTTATTGAGGGGAGATCAAGGTTTTTAAGCCCTGCTTCAGTGGGAGGAGTAGTAACATAGGATTGAAACATAAACCAATCAGATTTGTACAAGTACAACAATTTTAACCAATGGGAGCATAAACACATTTTGATGGCGGGAAGGATAAAGAGGAACCTGGCAGGATGGGGGGAGGGGAAGCAAATTCTTAAACAAATAGCTCCTCTAAATATTTTAATATGATATCCAGGTTGAGAAACACTGAATTATTGCCTGAATTATCCTATCAAGGAAAAATAATGTTATCTAATAACCAGCTAGGCTAAGTAAAGATTCAATAAAAGTGATGAAAAGCTGTATACTTCAACTATTTTACACCAATAGACTATGGAAGTAAGAGAAATATCTTAGAACTAGCTAAAGGTAAAGACATGAAGAAAAAACCCTAAAAGTATCTTATTTATTAAATAAAAAAACTATATAGCATTGTTTTTATAGAATCTAACATTTTAAGTAATAAGATTTTGAGGTTTTTTGTGGGTTTTTTTCTTAGGGGCCACAATTGACAATGCTCAGGCTTTCACTCCAGGATTACTCCTGGCAGAACTTATGAAATCTTATGGAGTGCTAGGAATTGAATCTGGGCATATACAAGGCAAGTACCTTAACCCTGTTTTCTCTCTAAACCATGAAACTACTATTTGGCTAGTATGTTTGGCTCCTCTGTTTCACCATTATATGACTGGGGGATAATACATAATAATATATGATAGGGCTGGTAGTTTACCAGGTTTTCATGTTTTACCACCAGTTTGTGGTCCTCAAGTGGATAAGGGATTCAAAGAAATTTAAAAATGTTGCATCATATTTAAGCCTCTATTATGGTTTTATAGAAATTTCTAGACATCTACACATCCTCTAGACATCTACAAGCATTTATATTCCTGGGGCTGGAGAGAGCACATGACTTCCCAGGATGGATTTGGCTTCGATGCCTGGCATCCCATATGGTTCCCTGAGCCAGGATGGATTTCTGAGTGCATAGCCAGGAGTAACCCCTGAGAATCATCAATGTGGCCCAAAAAAAAATTAAAAAATAAAAAGGCATTTAGATCCCCATGCTGAAATAAAATTTCAATGACTGCTAAATGAATTCTATTATAAAAAGTTTCATCTTGTTAGACAAAATAGCAACATAGTTTTACATTTCTAAGTATTTGGTATTATTAACACAGGAGTAATTCTACATAAATATTATTGTAATCTCCAATTCCTTCATAAAAATCTTCCCCCAAAATGTTACCTTGGTCTGTAACCAGAACTGTAATATTATATACTTCACTTCTGGGAGATAAAGTCTCCCTGTCCAGGATTTTGGAAGTTAGGATTGAGCCAGTAACTTCATCAATAGTGATCCCCCCTCTAGGATCATTCAACATTTTGTACCTGTCAATATAGTATAAAATTAGTTTGTTGTGATAATGAGATTCTTTAAAGTAAGTTACTGTCACAATTATGACTAATGTATTTCTGGTATTTGGTCACAGATATCGTCATACCTTAACCCATTGCTATTTTTCGTTTCAGGGTCATATGCCTTATAGCCTTTGGTCTTCAACCCCGCTGCTTCATTCTCTTTGATCCGTACGTATTGAACTGCAGGGCTGCATTCTGGCCCTTCATCCTGATCCCTCACGTGAACTGTGACCACGGCTCGGTTCATAGTTGTTGTTCTAAGCACATCTCTAGTAAATGGAGCTTCATTGATTACACCGACTTCCAGCGTCACTTGATGGTTTTCTTCATAATTCAGTGGCTTTAAAATTAAGTATATAAATATCAGCGTGAGTGTAAAGTGAAACCGGTATTTATAAAAAGCAAAAGAATTTTTATCAATCTGAACAGTACTCTCTAAATTCTGTTTTCCTGCTTAGTCAAAGTATCTTTCTTTCATCCTTTGTTAAAAAAGAGAAGTGTTCATAACTTAGCAGTGTAATCCAAAACTTTATGCAAGTGGTTTTAATGTACTATGGAAAAGCAATTCATAAAATAGGGTGTAAGTGTGTGTGTGGTTTATCGGCCACACCTCATGGTTCTCAGGGATTATTCCTGGCTTTGTGTTTACAATCAGTCATGGCAGGCTCAGTAGATGCTGAGGATCAAACCTGGGTTGATCGCATGCAAGGCAAATATCCTGCCACTGTAAGATCGTTCTGGCCTCTCAAAAAAAATTTTATACCTCATTCTTATCAGGAGAAATGCTCTGAAACTGGAGATGTGAAAAGATGCTACTGCTCAATGTTTAACAATTTTTTTTTTTGCTAAAGTCCATCCTATTTCCTAGCAAAATACAATCTTATTTTGATTAGCTATTTACTACAACAGCCAGGACACAGACATTTTACAGCACTCATGAAATGTTTTATTGACTTTTTAAGACTGAATTCAAAAGGGGGTGGTAGTCAAGAAACAGTACATCAGGTATGTCACTTGTTTATAGCAGGCTAGCGTTCAATACCTGATACCCCAGATGGTCTCTCCAGCCCCACCAGAGTGATCCTTGAATTCAGTACATAAGTCCTAAACATAGTTGGGTGTAGCTAAGAAACTACAAAAATATTTGAATAATTTAATTAAGTAATACAAAAATGAAAAGGGGTAGATAAAACGAACATAGGAACTGATAATAAAGGAGAATTATTTTAAAATTGAACTCAGAGACAAAGAAAATAATCAAAATTTCAGTAAGAGAAGACCACCTCAGGCAACTGAAGTCATGACTTAGACAGATCAAGTAAGCTAAGAACAGAAAGGGATGTATGGGCATCAAGTTCTCAGGATTTCTAACTCTAACTTCATGGTGGTTCAAAATAAGGAACATTTTACAACTATATTTGGATTTGCATCCAATCACCTTCTTATTATATTAACAAAATCAATTTAGTTTACTCTTTTTGACACAGTCTCATGTGAAAACAATGAATGGTAATATTAACATTACTCCATCTTTTGTGCATTTTTGCTACTTTAGAGTATATACAAAGAAGGAAAATCAATTACTTTTATGAAACAAGCATAACCTGACATATTTTATGGACATTGTGCAAAAAAAGAAAATTGTTGGACTCCAGGGCTCAATGTTAAGAGTAAATAATTCTTTAGAACTCAAAAGACTGATAAAAAAAAAGGTTTAGACAGATATAGAGACAAGGAAAAGGTCTTCCAGCAACAAGTATTCTCTACCTTTCTGACTAATTAAGCAAATAATTAACAATGCAAAACAGTAATATGGAGTAAATACCTTGTTGGGTTTTTATGAACTATTGTGCGAAACAGAATTATACCAGCACTTAAACAGATGTCTGTGGTTGGTAGATATCACAAAATCTTGTTGGGTTAAAAGGGTCTAAGTTTCCTACCTGCTGGGCTTCCCATAGTACTTTTCACAAACTATAAAAATATCTTACTTTTTAATTTAAATGTAAATTTTTGAAAGATAGGTTTGAGATGGAATCAATAAATATTCAATTATCTTCTAATTTGTAGAGTCTATGACCTAAAACTAGTTGACTAAGCCATTTTTTAATTACAGCCTATTAGCTTGTCAATTATTCATTATTACTATACCTTTACAATATAGAGAACACCTTCATTTGTTTTTTGGTCTGTAGTGATTTTAAAATGTCCATTTTCATTGCCCTTTAAGATGGTAAAATTGGCTCTCCAGTTGGCAGTGTTAATTAAATCTTTATCGTCGATTGGGATCCTTAAAATTTCCACATTGTATACATTTTCCTCTACCGAAGTTTCATACTAGAAAAAAAAATCTCTTTGAATTTATTTTATAAAGAAAATATTTGCAGAGAAAATAAGACACTTCTTTACCAAAAAATACTTTTTATAATGTTTTAAGCTATATTATTGTCATTAGCTATGAATAAAATTGACATTATTTCAGGAAGATTATCTTGCAAATAAAAAGAACTCTTGGGCCCGGAGAGATAGAGCTAGTAGGGAGCTTGCCCTTGCCATATCCAATCTGAGTTCAATCCTGGGCATTCAATATGGTCCCTTCAGCCTACCAGAGATAATTTCTGAATGCAGAGCCAGGAGTAAACCCTGAGCACCACATGGTATAGTTCACAAATGAAAACAAAAGAAACTCATTACGAATAATGTTTAATGTAATAGGACTTTAACAAGAGGAAGATAATATCAATAATATTCTGAGTAAATTCTGAGTAATAAAAAAGTTCACATAGTTTAAATTTTACTTGTAACATAAATAGATGGTAATATATATCTCATTACTTTAGATTAAATAACAAATGGCAGTTGACCAAGTAGAAACAATACTACATACTTACACTACTTTTTCTGAAAGTAGGTGGATTATCATTTGAATCTTTTACTGTTATAACACAAGTTGATGTAGTCATCAAACCAAAAAATTGGCCATCCATGTCCTGTACTTTCATTAGGAGTATGTACTTGTCTACAACCTGAAAATAAAGCAAATATTTTTGTTTGTTTGTTTTTTGTTTGGGGGGGGGTGTTGAGGCCACACCCGGTGGTGCTCAGGGTCACTCCTGGCTCTGCACTCAGAAATCGCTCCTGGCAAGCTCAAAGGACCATATGGGATGCAAGAAATTGAACCGGGGTTCTTCACTGGACCGCTGCATGCAAGGTAAATGCACTACCACTGTGCTATCTCTCTGGTCCCTAAAACAAATATTTTAACTAATTTTTAAACCATTCACTTATACTTAAAATGATATTTAATTTGGCATTATTTTATGTTGTATATATCCATGCATTAATTTGATTTACTTATTTGCATGGATTTAGTTACAAAAGTCATACAAAGAATTTAGACTTAAAGACTATTTTTCAGTTCTTTTAATTCTTTTTCTTTCAATTGATTTTCTATTTTTTTTCTATTTCTCCCACAATCTTTATGTTATTTCACTATCTTCCACATTGGAAACCAACATTTCACTGTGAAATATTCCTCTTACAGAGTCTTAGAATCCTTTAATATTTTCTTCCTCTAAATGGGTTGTTTCTTTTTGTCAGTTGTTAATTTCCTAGATTTAATTTGTATTCTTCTCAACATCCTTCATTGGTTATTCTCAAAGATTCCCATATTTTCCCCATAAAAATTAAATATGAAAACCTTGGTTTCCAAGTTATAGGCTTTATGTTGTATTATACTCTTTTCCTTTTTGTTTTTGGGCCATATCCAGCAATGCTCAAGTGTTAATCCTGGCTCTGCTCTCAGCAAGAATTTATTGCAAACTCAAGGAACCATATGGGATGTTAGGGATTGAAACCAGGTCAGCCACAGAAAGGCAAGTGTGCTATTCCACCAGTTGCTGTCCCTTAAATCTATTTTATCATTTATCCCCATTTATATTTCTTGTTCAGTTATATTAATTCTCCAATTATGATTTTTTAGCCTTAATGGGAACCATTAATGTTTTCTTTTTTGTTTGTTTTGTTTTATCCTGTTTTTGAGCCACACCTGGCAGTGCTCAGGGGTCATTCCTGGTTCTGCACTCAGAAATAACTTTTGGAATCTCAGGAGACCTTATAGGATTGAACCCGGGCCTGTGGAAGGAAAACACATTATACACCAGGGGTCCTCAAACTTTTTAAACAGGGGGCCAGTTCACTGTCCTTCAGACTGTTGGAGGGCCTGATTATAGTAAAAACAAAAATTATGAACAAATTTCTATGCACTCTGCATATATCTTATTTAGAAGTGAAGAAACAAAATGGGAATAAATACAATATGTGGCCCACGGGCCATAGTTTGAAGACCCCTGCTATACACTGTGCTATTGCTCCAGTCCCCCATTAGTGTTCTTTTAATAAAATTATTTTGTCCACATAAATTTGAATAATCAACTTCAGCTAAAGGTAGGCTAACAAAATGTACAAAACAACAATAAAAATCATACTCTTCTATAAGAAATCTTACTTCAGCTCAATCTTTCTATCATGTTTATTCTCTATGTATTATATATATTTATACAGTAAGAAAAAAATTACAAATATTTAATGAACTTATGTGTTGCTATTATGTATGAAGTGTTAAAGATTTTTAAATCAATCAACTTTCAAACTATTTTTTCTAATAAATATTAAAGAGTTATATATTTTTGATTAATGGTCAGAGCATGGTGCCATCTGATGAAATAAGCAAAACTAGTGATCCCACATAACAAACAAACCTTTACTGAGATATAATCAGAGTCACAAGTGAAAAATTAACATAATATTAAGTCACAACTTCTTCCTATAGAAATAGGTTCTGTTCCTATTCGTTTTCAACTCCAACTGACGTGTTATTATGTTTTGTATTTTCCTTTACATAAGAAAAATATAAATAACATATACCAATAATGCATAAAAATAATTAATTTAAAAATAACTAACGTGTCTAAGTATGTAACTCAGTGAGAGATCATTCAGTTTGCGTAAATGAGTCCAGGGATTCTATCCCCAAAATTGCAACAGAAAGTGCACACATTGTCACATACTAAAATAAAATTAAATTAGAAGTTCCTAAATTTCAGCAAAAGGGAGAGAGAAACAACCCACATTGAAAGAATTTCCTACGGAGTCTGAAATCTACCTCTCTGTCCATAGAATGAGAGACTGTGGTGATGACGCCTGTGCTGGGGTGCACGGAGAAGAGCCCTGGAGATCTCGGAGTCTGCTCCACGATACTATACTTGAGGCGTGTGTGCATTGTGTCTGGTTCATCTCTGTCTGTTGCACAGACTACTCCCACTGTAGTTCCTATATGTAAAAATAAAAATATATCTTTAATTTCAAGCATTCAAAATGTTTAAAAATACAGGGCTGGAGAGATAGCACAGCGGTAAGCCGTTTGCCTTGCATGCGGTGGACCCAGGAGGGAGCTGGTTCAATTCCCTGCATCCCATATGGTCCCCCTACCTGCCAGGGGCGATTTCTGAGTGCAGAGCCAGGAGTAAACCCTGAGCACTGCTGGGTGGCCCAACAACCAATCAATAAGTTAATAAATAAATAGTTAAAGTGAAAAAATGTTTAGTAATAAACGTAAATACACTGTACAATTTTTAGCAGTAATCATGCATGGAAACCCAATTTAAAACTGAATAGAAAGATATTCGATTCCTACAAAAGCATTCTACTTTTACATGATATAGACTAAAACTACCTCACAAAAATGATATGAAACACTTTGATGCTAAGGTAAATGTGTACTTTTACTTTGCTCACAGTTTAACATTTCTGATAGTAGATTACTAAAAATGTATTAAGTGTGATTAAGAATAATTTTGACATATATTTCTAAACATCACAGAGAAATTTAACTGCAAAGAATAATCATGACTCCTATACAAATCAGAGTTTTGAAAGCAATGTCTTTATTTAAGCACCATGGTTACAGAAATGTTCAAAATTTGGTTTCAATCACAGACGTACACCATCCTTCACCACTGCAACTTTCGCACTGCTAAAGTCCTCAATTTTATTTAAACTTTTGAATGACTAAAAATCATTTGAATATAATTAGAGTCAGGTTGGTTTTTTATTTTCCAGTTTCTTTTTTAAAATGATTTTTGTTAATCCTTAACATTCCTCATTGGCCATTTCTTTTTCATCAGTTTAAAATCTATCTCCCCACTGTCCCCACTTCTCACTTAGTATTGAAGATGGGAGTTTGTACTAATTATTATATGGTGAGAAATGATTCTAATTTTTCTTTAATTAGACCTATTAGAATTTTTTATCTGTCTGAGAAGTAAAAAATCTATACTGCTAAGTAATTTCATGTATCAAAAGTATATACAGATAATATTTTATACATTTAATAATAGCATTTCAATTCCCATAAAATTGAATCCAGAGACTTGTATATAAATCTATATATTATATAATCTTGTATATAAGGCTGACCTATGTAATAATAAACAGACCCATAGTTGACAAAATTTTGTCCAAAACCTATGTCTGTGTGTTAAAGCAAACTCAAGAAACATCTACTAGTTCAAAGCATTACCAGTTTGATCCTACCAACACAGGATGATTAGACTAGCCTAGTTAGTTTTAGTATTAAAGTGTTTGTCCTTGATTTTATCCTCTGTTACTAACAAAGCTAATGAATCCTCAAGGGTTTGAAAACAGCCATTGTTCTTTGGGAAAAAATATCAAAGTTACAAGCTTGTGAATTTAAACATGGTATTGGTCATCTAATGTAATTATCTCATTTTACAGGGTTGAGAACTCAAAGGGACTTTAAGAGTTCCCACAGTAAATTAATAGCATCTTGAATCAAAAACTAGATTTTCTGAACTCGAAAACAGTGATTTTTACCTTTTAATTGGACTATGTGAGTCATAGTGGTTAACATCTATGACATTAAATTATCAAAGCACATATGAAAGGAAGCAGCAGATATAATCAGGTAGTGAAGATCTAAGTAACTAGTAGAAATCTTAATAAGTCTAAAGGACTTATATGAGTTCCCACAGTATATAATAGCAGATCCTAAATTAAAAATTGGGTTACTTAAGGGACCAGAGATAGTACTGTGGGCCAGGCTCTTTCCTTGCATGGGATGGAATCAATCCCTGGCATCCCCTACGATGCCTAGAGCACTGCCAAAAGTGAGTGAATAGTCAAAAGTAACCCCTGACCTCTCTTGGGTGGCTCTCAGAAATAAAACTAGATTTACCTAAATTCAAAAATAACAACTTTCCATCCTTAACTGAACCATGAGATTAGGAGCCAAGTTAACAAATCTTAGTAAACAAGTTAGCAAAGCAATCCTTGAAGATTAAATCTATCTACTTTCAACTATAATATGAGTTAATTTAAACTTAATTTTCATATGTAAGTCTTGAAAGAATGACACATTTAAGGATTGACAAATCTAAAACATCTTGGCCATCTTCGACTGAGATGAGAGCACATGATTATGTCTAGAGTTCTTTTTATGAGTCAGAGAGACAGCTCAAAGGACTGAGCACATGTTTTGCAGTCAGGAGGCCTTGGTTTGATCTCTAGTAGCAATTTCAGAAGGGATGCCAAAGCATAGTCTGGAGTAGTCCCAATACCATTAGGTGTGAACCCCAAACAAAATCAAGACAAAACCAAAAAATTACCTCAATATTACTTACAATTGAAGAATTAAGGTATATTTTAAAAGAATAAATTATATTGATAAATGCTTAATTTTATTTATCTTTTGCCAGAAAGAAGTCTCACAGATCTGAAATACCATGTTCTGATAATGAAGGAAGTCCTAGTTTCATTTTTATACCACAAAGATCTCTCAATATTTCCAGGAGTGGTTCCCAGAAAAAAAAAAGACCTAATTTCAGAAGAATAGCAATAGTAAAAAGGTAAGGTGCTTGCTTTCATGTAACCAAACTGAATTCAATATAGGCACCACATATGGTCCCCCCAATCTACAGGATTGATCCTTGAGTGTAAAGCCAGGAGTAAGTATTGAGCATACACAAGTGTGACCTAAAACCAAAATAGAACGTATTTTCTATAAATGCATTCATCACATGCATAAACGAAACCAAATAAGTAAATATATTTATTTAAGTTTTGTTATACATAATGCCAAAATATCCTCCTTGAAGGGAAAAATGATAAACTCACTCAGTGGTGAAATGAAATAAATTAAGCCAGCTAAATATGCAAAAAAATTAACAAAAGCTATTTTCCTTTATTAAAAAAAGTTTTGTAGTGAAATCGCCACAAACTCCTATAGTAATATGTAAGCTACATATTGATTGAATTTGATATACTTAAAATGTATTCTGAAAAGAAGATACCAGTATAGGGCCACCATAGGAATAATTATCTTGCTTTCATAAGAAAATGTACAAAATTTGGGCCCGGATGGATAGCACAGCGGCGTTTGCCTTGCAAGCAGCCGATCCAGGACCAAAGGTGGTTGGTTCAAATCCCGGTGTCCCTTATGGACCCCCGTGCCTGCCAGGAGCTATTTCTGAGCAGACAGCCAGGAGTAACTCCTGAGCACCGCCGGGTGTGCCCCCCCCCAAAAAAAAAAAAAAAACAAAACAAAAAAAGAAATGTACAAAATTTATTTAGCGTAATGTAATTTACTCTTAAAAGTTGACTCACCATATCTACTACTTTCTGGAACTTCAAATTTATAAAGTTCTTCTGTGAAAATAGGTTTATTGTCATTTTCATCCTCTATTCTTATAGGCAGTGGGAGAGGTAAATCTGCTGAATACCCATCTTGAGTTGAGGCATAGGCAATTAACTGCAAAACAAGGAGAATTCAGTTCAGTTGTAATTTAATAAGATATTCTAGTAGAAGATAATGTTAAGCTTTATTTTTAAATTATTTTCAGTAAAAATAAGGCAATTATCATCAATTTATATGATGTTTGGGGGCCATAATTAATTCTCTTCAGGACTTACTTCTTCCTCTATGCTCAAGGATTACATCTACCAATTATTTCTTAAGAATTGAGCATCAGTCATGCAAGGTAAGTACTACCCCTGCCCTATCTCTCCAGATCTCTAACATTTTAATCATCAATGGTCGATGGGGAAATAAAGAGCAATGAGTACTTAGTAGAAATGACAATAATAAAAATAAAATATAGATTATATTACAATAAATCTAATAAATGTTTATTAGATAAAGAATTCAAATGTTATACACATAAAAATTTTGTTTTGGTTTTTCGGCCACACCCATTTGATGCTCAGGGGTTACTCCTGGCTATGCGCTCAGAAATTGCCCCTGGCTTGGGGGGACCATATGGGACACCGAGGGATAGAACCACGGTCCTGATCCTTGGCAAGCACTTGCAAGGCAGACACCTTTTGTCTAGCATTACCTCGCCGGCCCCATATACACATAAAAATTTACATACGGTACACTTAAAGTCACTCTAATGAGGAAAATTCTTATATGTAATCTAAACAAAAATATTGTACCAGATATTGCCAACATCAAGTCCTTTACATATTTTACTCCATAGATACATATTTCCACATTATTAATTAATTAAAGTGAATGCAATTCCAAATGCCATTATTTTTTGTGCATTTTGGTTAGTCAGACATTGTAAGGCTAGATTAAAACTTTTCTAGAGATAAGTAAAAAATGTGATATGTTGGACATAATTTTGTTCATTCAGCATCTATTTTATAAGAAGAATTCCTCTTTTCCTTGAGGAATCATTCTTTATGCACCACAGAGATGATGGCGTGACTCAATAACATTAATCATGTTTTATAAAAAGTTGAGTGTTTTCCCCATTGTTTATAAAATAGCTCTATCGGGCCAGGAGAGATAGCACAGTGGCGTTTGCCTTGCAAGCAGCAGATACAGGAACAAAGGTGGTTGGTTCGAATCCTGGTGTCCCATATGGTCCCCTTTGCCTGCCAGGAGCTATTTCTGAGCAGACAGCCAGGAGTAACCCCTGAGCAATGACGGGTGTGGCCCAAAAACAAAAAACACAAAAAACAAAAAAAAGCAAAAACAAATAAAATAGCTCTATCATAATGCTAGATTATTAATCAATTTGGTGTTCTTTTTATTTTAGTTTTAAGACATTGTTAGAGAATCATACACATGGAAAGAAGATTACAAGCAGAATAAAAAAGGGAGAAGGACTCTTATAGTAAAGTATGGTCATATCTTGGAAAGAAAAATTGTATCAGGACCAATCAGAGAAATACTATCTCATAATTAAAATAATTTCCTAGATAAGTGATGAAATTAGATTTCAAGTACAAACAAGTACACTGCTTTACTTTGACTTACAAACATTTAGAAAAAGAGCTTAAATACTTTGAAATATTATTTTCTTTTATTTTAAGATACCCACAAAGAAGAGAATATAAAAATAAAGGAATCAGAAGAAATGTATTTCATCTACAGCTTCCTATCTATAAAATCTTACATCAAAAACATCATATTCTTCACGATCCACAGGTCGAGTACAGAACAGATTCCCAGTGTCTCTTTCAATGTAAAATAAGTTTAAAGGCTCTTGATCAACTCCACGCCCACTTATTGAGTAGAAGATGGTATAGTTTTGTGCTGCATCAGATTGAACCTAAAAGAGAACAATATGTTTAAATTTTTTGTTGAGATGCTATTTTTAGAAGTTCAAGCAATTTTTAAATATATGGAGTTGATGAAATATCAATCATATTTTTATTTTATGAACAATAGTAGTGAACAAAATTTTAAGGCTACTCAACTTTAAGAACAACAATTCAATATAAATGACTATCATAAAAAATCTAATGAAAACAACAAAGCAAACTAATTATGTGTCAGTAATAGAAAAGAAGAATAACAACCATTGTTAGCAGGGATGAGACAGACTTTCATATCCTTGTGAAAGAAATGCAAAGTTGCTGTTTCTTAGAGAAGAGAAGTAACAAATATGAACAAAATGAACTATGAGAACAAATCAGGTAAGATTTTTCTTAGTAAATAAAACAGAAAATACAAAAGGATCAGTCTAGGGTTGTAGCTGCAGTGTTCAGACTACAGCAGGGAAGTCACTGATATCCAGAAAGCAGTGGAGGAGGCAGACGAGAAATGTGTAATAGGACCTCACAAATAGTTCCAAGGATGGTAATATTTCTTTATAATTAGATAGAATATTGGAAATTTTTGATAGAAATTAACCACATATAACATATAACACGTAAAGGAACGATTCTTGGTGTTCTGCTAAAACTAGATTTGGGTGGGTGAAAGGGAGATGTAGGAAGACTAAACAGGAACTTATTGCAAATTTAGAGAAACCACTACATTGAGAACTATCATAACAATGTGAATGAATGAGGGAGGTAGACAGCCTGTCTAGAATATAGGTGGGGGTGGGATGGGGAGGAGGGAGATTTAGGACACTGGTGATAGAATGTGGCACTGGTGAAGGGGGGGTGTTCTTTACATGACAGAAACCCAACTACAATCATATTTGTAATCAAGGTGTTTAAATAAAACATTAATAATAAAAATGGAAATAGACTTAAAATACAATAAATTTTTTAAAAGGTGAAAAAAAAAAGAAAGTTACTGCAAATAATCACGGAAAAGCTAATGACTGATTAGATTAGCAATGTAGCAGCAGAGATGGGTAGAACTAATTAAATTTTGTACACATTTGAAAACAAATCCATCAGGATCTGCCAATGAATTTGATATGTGGTACAAAGAAGTAAAGGATGATACTATGTCAGTGGTCAGCTGTATCCCCGACATCTATTCTGCCTATTGACCTAAGTATTAGATTTTGAAGATGAGTACGTAAATGCTTTTTCTTGTTTTCCAGATTCAGCTGGTTCAGGTAAGCATTCAATTTTCATCTAAGTAGTACTGTCAGCGAGGTTGTCTGAACTGAAAATATAAAATATTAAGTTTTGAATGTATTAACCATCCTTAGAGCTCTGAGGAAAATAAGGTTATTGAGAGAGTTAATATGAATAATAAGCAATGCTCATGATGTATGTCATAGAGCAAAAATTTAGGGACTGAATTGGGTTGTTCTGAGAGTATATAGAAAAGAAAATAACCAGAAAAACATATAAAGATACATTTTTAAGGAGAAAAGTGCAAACGCTTTAAAACGAAGAATCATCTGTTCAACTTCAATTATACAAAATGGTTTCTGATCATACCTCATCCATGCTTAAAATACAATAGACAAACAAGAAAAATAAAATCAATACCAGACTATATAGAAAAATCTATGTATAAAAGACAACAAAAAGATTATCAAAAATATAAATAAGTAGAGCACAGGTCACATTATTTGCATTGACATACTGTATTTGCCAGCGTATGAGACGACTTTTGAAATGAAAAAAAGTCAACCGAAAGTCGGGGGTCGTCTTATACGCCAAATATATCCCGAAAAATGTTTCAACATGCCGCTAAACAAAAATTGTCTGAACATTGCCACAAAACAAATTTTCCAACTCGATCCTGCACCAATTACTGCCAGGCTGCTCGGACCACCTTTCTAGCTCAGCCAATCCAAGCAGGCTGTTGATGCATGCAAATTAGACAATGTTGCACCAATCACTGCCAGGCTGCTTAGACCGCCTCTCTAACTCAGCCAATCCAAGCAGGCTTTTAATGCATGCTAATTAGACAATGTTCTGGACCAAATCTACACTGTCAAAAGCCTGCTCAAAGGGGCCAGAGTCAGAGAGGAAGTCTATTATAGTAGAACCTTTGAACATTTGCTTGTTGTGATTGATTCACTGTGGTACATGAGCACAGGAACACATGCAGCACAGGAACGTTCTGTCTGATACAGCGTATATAGGCCTAAACCTATGTTCTAACTGCAAAATTAGGGGGTCGTCTTATACGCCCAGTCGCCTTATATACCAGCAAATACGATACTCACCACATAATAGAAATTCAAGAAAGAAAAGGCAAGCACCATAGCCCAATGTCAGTAACTGTTTTCATTCTCCATATTTCATTTGTCACCTAATAGAAAAGAAGCCTAATACAACTTAAAACCTTTTCTTTGGGGGTGTTAAGCACTTTTATATAAGCACTTATATAAGAACTTTTATTATGAATTGACACCTATCTTATTCTTGTACTAACCTCCCTTTTCCTCCCTGCCATACAAAGGAAAACAACTAAGCAATCCTTGCAGAAGTCATGCTCACCTACTTACTTCTGCACACCAATACCTACCACTGCTTTCACAATTTACCTGCAGGGCCCTTCCCTATCCTTCCAGACTTAACACAAAAGTTTCTTCCTACATTGTTTTATATCATAGTTCATCTCAAAATTTAATACTCATCTCATGAATCCAGGATTCATCTTGGACTGTAATTGTTTCATTCTTTCTTTCTTATTAGGCTAATTAACTACAAGTGAGCTTTGGTTATGGATAAATTATTTCTACCTAAACACTTAGAGCAGAGCCTTCACAAGATGTAATATTTGTGCAGGAACTATCTGCTAAATGGCCAAATAAACCAAAGAACACTATTTAATGGCTGTAGACTTCTCTTGTTTACCCTTTTTCTTTTTCTTTTTTTTTCTTTTTGGTCCATACCCTGTAATGCTCAGGGGTTACTTTTTAGTGATTTTTCTTTTTCTCATCGCACTTATTATAATGCACTACATAAACATCATCAATCAGTTTATATTTAAAATTTTAATGAGCTGTTAAGCCTGAACAAAACAGATTCTGGAAAAATTAAAACACCCCTACTCAGAAGAATGTAAAACTTACTTGTTGAAGAAAGAGAGGAAAAGGGCCCAAGGAATTCTCCAGCATTGAACAGGGAATAGGAGCCCATCTCCTCTTGGTGCGTCTGAGAACAGTTTCTTTAGTGTGTCTTTTTCTGAGTGCCTGAATTTAGAGAACGAAATAACAAAGAAAGAAAAGTGTCACAGCTTACTTTGTTTGGAAAGAGTGGGAGGTCCATAAAGCTAACACTTCCCCTCACATTTTATTCTAAAGTTGAATCAAAATTGATTAAAGACCTCATGACAATAATCTATAAAACACATTGAAGAAAAAGAAAAAACACTACAAGGTACAGACCTCTGAGATGTTTTTGATGATTTGACCCATTGGCAAATACAGAAAAATAACTTTAAAGGGAGATTATATAAAACTTTAAAAACTCTATATGGAATAGAAACAAATTAAAGTAAAAAGGCCTATTAGAAGGAAAAAATATTCCCACATAATATACCGAATAAAGTATTACTTCCAAGATATATACAGCACAAATCTCAATAACAACAAACAAACCACCAATAAATGGCAAGAGGAGATGAACTAAAAATTTCCTAAAGAAGACATTCAGACAGCCAGTAGGCATATGAAAAATTTTATCATCACTTATAAGAGAAATGCAAATCCAAATGACAAGAAAATATCATTTCACATTAGTGAGAATGCCATATATCAAAAATACTAGAAACAGTGTTGGCAGAGATGTGGTGAAAGAAAATCCTCATTTCTTGTTGCTGAGAATGTTATCTGGTTCACCCTTTATGGAAAATGCATAGATAGATAGATAGATAGATAGATAGATAGATAGATAGATAGATAGATAGATAGATAGCTAAATAGATAGATAGATACATAGATAGATAGATAGATGATAGATAGATAGATAGATAGATAGATAGATCTCAAATATATATGTATATACATATAATACATGTCTCAAGTATATCTCAATTCTTACTTAATAAAATTTCCACATGATCCAGTGATTCTTCTTCTTGGCATCTACCCTCAGTATACAAAACCCAATTTTATTTATTTTGTTTCTTGGGCCACATCTAGTGTCACTCAAAAAAAATGAGGTTGTCTTAAAAATCTCCAGGTTGAAACTTAATACTTGATCATTAAGACTTTTTTAGGATATAAGGTTTATAAAAGAGCTTATTCAAATTATAAAGTTTCTCTAAATAAAAGGTTTTGTTTTATATATAGCTTTCTAACAGTGGTCATACTTTTAAGTATATTACAGTTTGGTTACCATACTAGCCAGTGAAGTCTGTAGAACATTTTTTATTATTTTTAAAAAAAAATATATATATATATATCTTATTTTCATGTATAGCAAGAGGCCTATTTTATTTCCTGAAAAGAAATTAATAAGTTTTTTAAAGTTTTAAAAACACACCAGGGTTACTCAAGGTTAATCCTACTCTATGCTCAGGAATCTGCCCAGTTGGGTTCAGAGAACCATAAAGAATGCTGGGAAGTGAACCTGAGTTGACCACATGCAAGGGAAGCTCTGTGTTATCTGTATTATATCTCCAGCCTCAATAAACATTTTATAAAATATTTATCATGGTACTAAATCAGTTTTGTCACTAATATATTAGATGATTAGTTAAAATTCACTATAAATATTTAATTATTTGTGACTGATTTCGTAGCAGTATTTCTCTTGATGTGTAATCTAATATTGCAGTCAATAACCTTGGACGATAATCAATTCCAGGCCCTGCATACTCTTACTCATATATATGATAATATTCCATATATATGCACATATATATGGTTATATATGTGCTAAAAATTTTAGCATTTAAAAATGACCTCATCACTGTGAATTACTACTCATATTAACTTACCATACTAATCTAACTACAGGTAAAATAAAACTGGACAAAAAATGAATTCATGCCTTGAAACAGTTGCAAATAATTGTTTATAATAATTAAAAATCGAGTATTAGATTTATAGTATAGTGGGTAGAGTGCTTGCTTTACACATGAGTAGTTGGTACTCATTAGAACTGATCTCTGAGCTTAGTCAGAAGTAAAAACTGAACATCTCTCCAAAATATTCAAATGCTAATAAAGGGTTAAATAAGGTAATGTGGGACACAGGATCAGAAAAAGGACTTAACATAGGAGATGTTTTTTAGATTAAAGAAACATGAAAGATGGTGGAGAGTTATTTTTACTTTAGTAGTTTTAACAATTTTTAATGAAAACATTTAATGAAAAGAAAAAATGCATGAACGTATTGATATACTTTGCCCAGCTTCTGATGTTCCAAAAACACGGTAATCTCTTTCTGTGTCTGTTTCTTCATGTCAGAAAGCCATATGGTGAAAGATCTTTTCTCATCAGACAAAACAACAGCATTGGCTGTGTAGACTGAGCCATCTTTTAGGACTCTGAAATCAGGATCACTGGACTGGATGAGGTCAGCAGACCGGAGACATTTATTCAGATTAACTGCAAACAAAATTTTATAATTTGTAAGTTGAAGCACATGCAAAACTAAAAATAATTGTTAAAATAATTTATACAATCATCAAAATCATGACATGAGATGAAATAAGTCACTTTGAATTTACCAGCTATCTTAACCACTCTTCACATGTGCTAAAATTTGCATGGTTTTCGGTTAAGAAATAATCATTTCCTACTCTTTACTTGTTTTATATAACAGATGTCAAGCTTCTGTAGAGCTTATTAAAGTGATGTTCCCATAAAGCAGGAACATATGTAGCTCATCATCATGAGATGATGAGCTACATACAGCCACATAGACCTAAATAAACAAATAATTGTTTACTAACAATTAAATCCAAATTCTTTAAATTGCACCTATATTCAACTAGAAATAACATATATGAGCCGAAAGAATGAAGTATGAGTAAAGAAAATTGCCAAATTTAAAGGAATCAATCTTTGAATTCTTCCCATTGACCTTTCTCTATTATACAACCTTCTCATCTAAGATCCCTGCTAAAACTCTAACTTCAGTCTCCAGTCTTTGCCTGAAAATATGCTCTCCGTAATAGATATTAAAATATAAGTATCAATATAAGAGGTTTTAAATATCAATAGTATAAAATCAACTTCATTTTCAATTATTCCAAAAGAAACCAAACTTATAAATTGACTTAAGTAAATTTCCAAAGGATTCATGTCATCCAAAATTTATATAGTTCATTTAATGTTATACAAATATGTCACAAAAAAATTAAAAAATTAAAAAAATATTTAGTCAGGGAGATAGAAATAAACTTGTCTTGAATGTTGCAAACCCAGTTTTGATCCCTGCACTGAAAATGGTTCTGTGATCCATATGAGAAGTGACCCCTGAGCACAGAACTAGGAGTAAATCTTGCTGGGTATAACTAAAAATTTGAAAAAAATTATTATAAAGTATGAACATTTTTATTAATGACAAAGTATTTTTCCATCTTTATTTAACAGGATGATGACCTGTATCACTAAATAAATAAACAAATATATAAATAAACTTTTACAGATGCTTCTTTCTTCCTGTCCATAGAAATAAAAATGACATTTACATTAACTAGAAATGTGACATTCTGTTAAAATGTGCAATTGATATCTCTGGGATAAATTTTATCCCTTTATTTAAAAAAAGGCAAAACTGTGGTGCTGTCCAATATTCCCTGGACCTTAAAAAAAATCTATCTAGGTAGTGCTTCTTAGCTACTGTGAAAGGTTGGTTTTTACCACTTTCTCAGTGAGAAAATGACTGATTAATTTCAGTTTTTAAGAATGACTCATGGCATTGTTATAAAATACAGCTATAATACTGATTTAAAAACACTCAACTTTGATTTTTCTGTAGATCTTTAATGCTTAGAATCCTAGAGTAATACAAAAATACAAAAGTAATCCACATGTAAAATTTTTTGTCTCTTTTTTTAACCACACCCGGCGATGCTCAGGGGCTATTCCTAGCTTTGCTCGGGACACCTTCCTGGCATGCTCAGGAGGCCATTTGGGATGCCGGTGACCAAACTCAGGTCAAGTGTGTGTGAGGCAAGCACTACCCGTTGTTCTATCACTCTGGTCCCTGTACATGTAATTTTTAATGAAAATTTTAACACTTCCAAAACATATGACTTCCCAAATAGAGTAAATATTTGCAATCAAATTCATCCAAAGTTCAGTGAAATAATAGAACAGAAATAAATATCTATCCTGAATTGTATATAATTATAATAGATTGAGTATAATTACAAAAGGCACAAATGAAATATCTGCTCTTTGCACTGTAGGTAAATTAAACTTCTAATTTTAATAAACTTGATATTTCTTACCTTTGCCAATCATTTTCTCTGCCTCCAGTTTAGAAGGTATATTAAATGTCACAAGTTTGCATGCTTCACAAGCAAAACTGAAGACCTAGAATTAAAAAAAAAGTCATAGTAGTATATTATTTAGACTGAAGAATATTTATTTATACAAAATTTTTGTACTGGAGAAATTATTTTATTTTCTAAGAAATTTTTATCTATTACTTTAATAAACTGTACATTAGTTTTAAAGCCAAAGAAAGTCTCCATTCTCTTTATTGTTCACAATATAATCTTGAAAACCAGCTATCATAAAATAATATTTTACTTAGAAATGCAAAATTATTTTAGTAAAATATTTTCAATAAAAATAAAAATCATTTTTAAGACAGATGGAGCAATGGAACAGAGATTATTGCTTCTTGCCTTCCAAGTTAACTATTGTTTAATCTTTAGCACTGCATGTTATTCCTCATGAACTGACCACAAGCAATGATTCATAAACAAGCATTGCCAGGTATGGCACAGTATTCCCCAAATAATTTCCTAATTTCCTTTCTTCCTTCCTTCTTTCTTTCCTTTCTTCTTTCTTTCCTTCCTTTTCTTTCTTTCTTTTTTCTTCTTTCATGTCCCCCTTCCTACATCCCTCCCTCCCTCCCTTCCTTCCTTCCTCCCACCCTCCCTCCCTTTCTTCCTTCTTTCGTTCGTTCCTTCCTTCCTATTTTCTTCTTTCCTCCCTTCCTTCATCCCTTCCTCCTTTCTTTCTTTCTTTCTTTCTTTCTTTCTTTCTTTCTTTCTTTCTTTCTTTCTTTCTTTCTTTCTTTCTTTCTTTCTTTCTTTCTTTCTTTCTTTCTTTCTTTCTTTCTTTCTTTCTTTCTTTCTTTCTTTCTTTCTTTCTTTCTTTCTTCTTTCAGCATTGTGGTTACAAACATGTTTATAGTTGGCTCCAGTCATAAAATAAACACATCCCTTCATGAGTGCAACTTTTCACTCACCAATGTCCCCCATTTTCCTCCTTCCCCACCCCTTGTCTTTCTTCTGGAAAGGCATTCTCTCTCTTCTCTCTCTCTCTCTCTTTCTCTCTCTCTCTCAGTATTATTGTTATGGTGATTGTTAGTGTAATTATTTTGCTAACTTTACTCACTTCTCTTTGTGGTAAGCTTCAGATCATGGGCTGGTCCTTTCAAACCTCACCTCTATTGTCTCTGGGAATTATTACCAAACTGTTTTTTTTTTTCTCTTAAATTCCACAGGTGAGTGAGACTATTCTATGTCTATCTCTCTCCCTCTGGCTAATGTTTTTCTGCATAATAATTCCCATGCCCATCCATAGATAGGCAAATTTCAGGACCTAATTTTTCTTAACAGTTGCATTGTATTCCATTGTGCAGATGTACCACAATTTCTTTATTCACTGATCTGTTGTTGGGCATCTAAGTTGTTTCCAGATTCTGGCTTATTCTAAGTAGAGCACCAATGAAAATATGAGTGAAGATTCTGCCCACATCTCTGTTAGTAGTATTGGTTGTTTTTTTTTTTGGGGGGGGGGGCACACCCAATGATGCTAAGGGGTTACTCCTGGCTATGCGTTCAGAAATCACTCCTGTCTAGGGGGGACTATATGGGATGCTGAGGGATCAAGATGTGGTTTGTCCTAGAGTAGCGTGGGCAAGGCAGATACCTTACTGTTTGCATCACTGCTCCAGCCCCACACTGATTGTTCTTATTCTTTCTGATGGATGTGTGCTAGTCCATGTAGTGTGAGATGATACCATGTTGTTATTTTAATTTGCATCACCTTGATGATTAGTGATGTGGGCCATATTTTCATGTGCCTTTTGGCCATCTATATTTCCTTAAGGAAATTTCTATTTATTTATAACATGCGGTTAGATGCTATTTTATTGTTAAGGTCTGTAAGTACTTATATATTAACCCCTTATCTGAAGGGTATTGGCTGAATAGTTTCTCTCATTCTGTGGGTGGCCTATGTATCCTAGTCACTGTTTCCGTTGAGTTTCAGAAGCTTCTGTTTAATATACTCCTATTTGATTTATTTCTGCTTTCATCGGTTTGGACAGTGGTGTTTCCTTATTAAAGATGTCATTAGTCTCAATGCAATGGAGTGTTTTGTCTACATGTTCTTCTATATGCCTTATAGTGCTAGTTCTGGTATCAAGGCCTTTAATCCATTTTGACCTTTGTGCATGCTGTTAGATAGAGGTGTGAGCTCAATTTTATGCATGTGGCTGTCCCAAAACCTCTTGTTGAAGTGGCTTTGCTTGCTGCACTTTGTGTTTCTTGCACTTTTATCAAATATTAATTTATTGTATGTCATTGATTTCTGCTCTAAGCTTTATTATTTTGCTTCTTCCTATTTTTGGTTCATTTTGTTGATCACTTTCCAATTTTATAAGCAGTGTCTTTAACTTAAATTTGTAGACCCCATTTTCCTTCTTGATTAATGCATACACAGCAATAATTTTCCTCTTAGCACCACTTTTCTGTGTCCTACAAATTCTAATCATTTTTGTCTTCATTATCATTTGTTTCCAGGAATCACTTGATATCATCTTTGATTTAATCTCTGACTCTCTGGTTGTTCAATAGTGAGTTGGTTAATTTTCAGGTGTTAAAGTTTTTCCACTGTTTCTCTTTGTAATTCAGTTGTAATTTCAGTGCATTATGAACTGAGAAGATAGTTCTTATTTCTATCATCTTTAGCTTATGGAGGCATGTTTTATGATCCAGCATGTGCTCTATCCTGGAGAATAATAACCCATGTGCATTGGAGAACAATGTGTATCTAAATATATATAAATATAAATTTATATATATTTATATATAAATATAAATATAATATATATTAAGGCATTTTCTTTCATTTATCCCTTCAGAGCGGGTATATACCTTTTATACTGTATATTCTTATATACTGTATATATATATACTTTATACAGTATATTCCTTATATACTGGTTGATCTATCAAGGGGACACAAGGCAGTATTGAAGTCTCCCATTATTATTGTGTTTCTATATTGATGTCTTCCTTCAAATTTCTCAACAATTTTTTTAAATAATTAGCTGGTCATTCATTGGAAGGATATATGTTTAGGAGTGTGATTTATTCTTATTGTACATATTCCTTGATTATTAAGAATGTCCATCACTGCCTCTAATAACTTTTTGTAAGTCTAAAGTCTATGTCATTTGATATTAGTATGGCCACTCCAGCCTTTTTAAGGAGTTGTTGATGATTGTCCTACAACTTTTGACTTTGAATCTATGTTTCATTTTGTTTTTTGTTTTTGTTTTGGGGTCACACCCGTTGATGCTCAGGAATTTCTCCTGGCTATATGCTCAGAAATCGCTCTTGGCTTGGGGGACCATATGGAACCATGGTCCATCCTAGGCGAGGCTTGCAAGGCAGATGCCTTGCCTCTAGAGCCACTGCTCCGGCCCCCGAGTCTATGTTTGTTCTGACTATTCAGATGTTTTTTGTAGGCAGAAAAACGCTCAAGTCAGCTTTTTGTTTCATTTGGCACCCCGTGGCTCTTAACTATTGCATTTAGTACATTACCAATGAAAGAAATAATTGCATGGGGGTTATTGTCATATTCTTGTAGGAGTTTGGTGTATCTGTTGATCTGTCTTAATTTAAAGTAGATCTTTCAGTTTGACTTTTAAGACTGGTTTTGGGTGTGTAAAATTTCTGAACTGTAAAATGTGTATCTTTGCTTCAAAAATTTTAAGTCTGGCTGAGTGAAGTACTCTTGGCAAAACATTCATTTCATTGAATTTTGTCACTATATTCCACCACTACCTTCAGGCCTTAGGGTTTCTTATAAAAATTCTACAGTCAATCTTAAAAATTCTCTTTTGGGTATAATTTCCTTTTTTGGTCTGCTGCTTTTAGTACTGTATCCCTATCTGTGGGATTTGTCATTGTGACTAGGATATGTCTTGGGGTGCTTTACTTGGTATCTCTTATGGCTGGTACTCTCCAGTCATGCAGGATGCATGCATTCTGTAGCTCTGGGAGTTTCTTTCCAATTATGTCCTTGATCGCTGATTCTTCATGGGGATTTTATTCCTGGGTCTCTAGAACTTCAATGATTCTTACGTTGTTTCTGTTGAGTTTATCAAATACTTCTATTTTTGTCTGTTCAGATTCTTTGAGTTTTTTTTCACTGTCTGATTGTTTGTCTTAAAACTTTTTGCACCTCTCTGTTGTATGGAGTTGTTATGCATCTTATCTTCTAGTTCACTGATTCTCTATCAGCTGCTGTTAGAGAGGTTTTCCAATGAGGCATTCAGTTTGCCTACCAAGTTTTCAGTCCTCTTATTTCAGTTTGAAGTTTTCTCATTTCTACTTCCATTTCCTTTTGATTCTTATTTGTGTTTCATTCAGTGAGTTCCAACTTTCTTTGAATTCTATTAGCATCCTCCATATTTCTTTTCTAAAATCCTTAACTGAGAGGCTAAATAGCTGGTTTGTACTTTTTGGGTCATCAGAGCTACCATCTTCAATCTCTAAGAAAGGTGGAGGTCTGCATTATTTCCTATTGACACAGTAAAGTGTGTTTTCTACATGCCATGCTTTTGGTTCATTAACTAGGAGAAGTATGGGGTTGCTTAACTGGTGACTATTTTCTGGCACTGCAAAACAGTGTCCCTATTCTTTCTGTAAGATCATTGATACTTTTTGTTTTTCTAAGTCTAGTCCACATTCTGCTTCTTCAAACAGGACTTCACAGAGGTCAGGTTCCATGGCCCACTCATATGGTCCTTTCCCTGCCTCTTCAGCAGCTTGGTTCCCTTTATACAGGATTAATAAATTCTCAAGATCTATGTAGAGCATAATGCATGTGGTTAACAATATGCTGCTAAAGTTTTTGATTTCTTTTTGTTTTTGATCTATACCCAACAGCCCTCAATGATTACTCCTGACTTTGAGCTCAGAAATTACTACATGCAGATTCAGGTGATCATATAGAATGCTGGAGATCAAACCTAAGTCTACAATATGCTAGGCAAGTGCCCTACCTCTCTGCTATTGCTCTGGCTATTATTACTATTAATTTTTTGCTGAGTGTAAAAATTATGTTTGAGGAATATGGAGCAAGGCTCTAAGGTTTTGTGACTGGAAGCACACACACATACACCACATAAACACAGATATCAGGCAGCTGCAGAACTTCCAAAGAGTCACTGCTAATACTGGGTTTGGGGTTTGGGACAGTGGAGCCTGAGGTCACTGGATAGTCCCTGAAGCTGTCAGTTTAGCACTTGACAAGAGTGAACACAGACAAGTTGAGGCAGTGAGTCTCAGATAAATCACTGGAGTAACTCCCAGGTCTAGCAGCCAGAGTTAAAGTCTAAGGAGTGAAGAGGGTCTCTTTATGGAACTTGTTGCAAACTGAACAAGGTGGACCTTCAGCCTATTTTTATGAGAAGTTCTTCTGTGTCACTGACCTAGTGTCATGTAGAGGACCTATACTGGCTATGCTTGGGCCAGATGTGGAATAGTATTCACCTATATATTCTGCTAACAGAGGAATGGTGAATATGCGGTTATGTGGGTCTCTATGTTCATCTATGGTTCATTTTCATGAATGAAAATACTGAGTAATAAAGATGTTCAGACTCAGAAAACAGAAAATTTTTATTAGAAAGTAGAAGACAAAGAAATTACCCAGCCAGAGAGAACTTAGTATAGGACTAAGTTAAATATGACTCATTTTGAATGAGGGTTTCTAAGAAGAACTTGGTGGTATTAATTATCAAGTGACAAGAATATTACAGAGAATGCAAGGACTTTGTAAAATGTTTTGGGCTATTTTAGGGCCTTTTATATTATTGATTATTTGACCATTTGCCTAGACATTGCCCATTATCTCTTTGTTCTTGTGAATCTATGGTCTGGGATAGAATGTATGATATTAGGAAACTGTTGTCTCCATTCTCAGAAAGAGCCCAGAAATCTACAAAAATGTTTAAAATGTGATTTGGCGGTAGCTAAAATGGAGCAATTCAAGGCATCCGGTAAGGGAAAACTTGAAGCTTCTTTCACTTGTCAAATCCAAGAGCACCTCAATGAAAATGTTTGGTAAGGGAAATAATATTTTTAATTACTGTAGAATTAAAATATATAGTCCTCATGTTTGGTGAGGCCACCCCAGGAGCCATGTTTCTAACTCCTCAAGCAGACAGGTCTGATGAAGCAGGGTAGTAGCAGTGGAGATATAATAATACACAGCAGTCAGAAAGGACAGTCTTCAGAGTTAGCTTGCTTTATTCCTCATGACCTTCCTCTGTTATGTGCAGCCTCTATGCCTTGCTCATTCTCTCCTGTCCTATACTTTATGCTATGTGCTTTCTTTCCAGTGCCCAAAGCCAGCACGCTTTTTCCTATTCAGAATCCCATACATAGGGGTGGGGGAAGATCCTGTAATCTAGGTGGACTTTTACATACCAAAAGAAGAGATTAGTGAAACAGGAAGTTGGAGGAAAAGTTACAAAGGACATCACCAATTGAGTTTGAAACAGCTCCTGTTCTATGACTACTAGCAAAACTGTTGCATGATCTAACCAAGAGCTTGATCTCTCTCCTGTCAGCATCCCCATAATTTGGGCAGAAAAACCCTAAAATCACTACAAAACTGTATCTGTTAGTAACAAATTGGAGGAGTAGAGAAACCTAGACATTAAAACTGAATTACAGGAGAAGGTGGCTGTAGATCTTGTTCTTTTTAGTTCAAACTCAGATAGGTTCTTGGGAGGCTTGAATTAGTGGTACTTTATAATACTCATTTCTCTACTGCCTCAGTTTTTCCCCTGTGTTGGTGCTAGACTTCATATCTAAATAAGTTAAAGTGTCAATATATATAGCAATTAAACACCTTACATCCTGGGTAAATATCCTAAAGTGTAGCCTGTCGTCGATTATACTTTTTACTTAAAACTGATACTTCAAGGAAAAGGAAAACAGCTATTTAACACACCATAATTAATGTACAGATCTAAACAAAATGAGGAAACAAAGAAATTTGCAAAAAAAATATATTGTTAAAACAAAAACTCAGAGAAAAGTTCAAATTTAATCAAAATAGATTGCTTTCCTAAAGAAGAGTTTAAAACTGTTATAACACTGTTGAGTGAAATCAAATTAAAAAAAAAAGAATTGGGGCCAGAGTGTGGGTAGGGCATTTGCCTTACACACAACCAGCACAGATTTGATCCTTTGCATCTCACCTGGACCCCTGAGCCTGATAGAATTGATTCCTGAGTGTATAGCCAAGATTAACACTTGAGTGCCACTGGATGTGGCCCAAAAACAAAGAAACAAAGCAAAAGAATGATAAAGTAAGATGCAACAGTAACAGAAACTACTGAAAATCTTCAAATAGAGAAAAGTTATTTGAAAGTAAAAGAGTTGAGCTAAAGTATATAATAAAGAAACTTTATAGTAAATCAATAGAAATGATAGAATGCATGACTTGGAAATTCTGAAAAAAGAAAATAAAATTGTAATTGTATGAAAATTGAAGGTCTTATGAGGAACAAGATCTCTTAATATGAGTCACAAATTGAAAGTCTTATGAGGAACAAGATCTCTTAATATGAGTCACAAAATAAAAAAAAAACCATAGAAACCCCATATGAAGAAACTTTTATGATTTTGGAAAGAAACTAGAGAATTATAACAGATTAAAAAATCAAGACAAGGGGCCGGGCAGTGGCGCTAGAGGTAAGGTGCCTGCCTTGCCTGCGCTAGCCTTGGATGGACCGTGGTTGGATCCCCTGGTGCCCCATATTGTCCCCCAAGCCAGGAGCGACTTCTGAGTGCATAGCCAGGAGTAACCCCTGAGCATCACCTGGTATGGCCCAAAAACTAAAAAAAAAAAAAAAAAAATCAAAACAAAATAAACAGCAACATAGATATCATAAATTCTTTATAATAAAAATGTTAAAACTAAAGGTAACAGAGAACACTTACTTAGGAGAAAATAAAATATTTAAAGTACTTTCATAATACATATGAGTATTGATGGACTTTTAATAGAAAATGTTTAACAGACAGAAGGTAATGGCAAGAATTTTTAAAGGAGTAAAATAAAAAGGCTTTAGCCAAGAATATTCTATCTTACAAGATTATCACTTATAATAACAGGAAGGGAAAAGTATTATAGATAAATAAATATCAAAACAATTCATACATAACTGCTGAACCGGCTTTGCAAGAAACATTAAAGGGACTTATAAAATGAAAAGCAAAGTCAGCGAGAGTAATAACATCAAAATTATATATTGTGGTGGGGTGGGGAAGTAGGGAGAAAAATGAGTCACTAAAATGAATGTAAAAATAAATCTGCCCAAAAAGTGAAAAGTATGTAATTTCCTATATAAACTTTATATGAAAGTTTCTAAAGTAACCTATAGAAAATAAAAACAATAAAATAAACAGAGAATGACTTTAGATTTAATACAAAAAGATATGCTAAATTAAAAGAGAAAAATATGAGGAAAATAAGTGACAAAAATATAAAATGGAAATAAATACTTACATATTAATAATCAACCTAAATGTTATTGGTTTGTTTACCAGTTCAAAGACACACTTTTAACTTTGGAGATCAAAGTGGGAGGATACTAGCCTTGCATGTGATTTATCCATGTTTGATCCCTTTCACTATAAATAGTACCCTGAATACAGTCAGCTATGAACCTCACCCATCCATCTCACTTCATATAGTGATCCCTGAGTACAGAGCTAGGAGAAAACCCTGAGCACAGATGGTGTTGGGCCCTAATATAAACACAAATAAAAATAAACAGTTGCAGTCTCATAACAGATAACAAAATTTTAGCTTTAAAAAGTCAATTGGAGATAGAGATGGGAATTCTGTAATAATGACTATGGTTCATAGTTCATATGGTCATAGTTCATAGAGGGTAAGGTATCTAGAACTCTGTAATACTGAAGCTAAAGTCACAGGATGAAACACCACTGACCAAGCATTTGAAAGCAAAGATACATAGATGGGACATTAAACTAAGAAGCTTCTTTATCTCAAAGGAAACAATGACCAGTATACAAACATCGACCAAAGGCTAGGAAAAAGTATTTACCCAAGATTTATTTGATAAGGGGCTAATATCAAAGATATATAAGGCACAGATTGAACTTTACAAGAAAAAAATCCAACCCCATTAAAAAAAATGGAGAGAGCAAATGAACATAATATCCCTCAAAGAAGAAATACAGATGGCCAAAAGACACATGAAAAAATACTTCATCAGGGAGGTGCAAATCAAGGCAACAATAAGATATCATCTCACATCACAGAGTCTGGCACACATCAAAAAGAACAAGAACAACCAGTGATGACACAGGTGAAGAGAGAAAGGTATTATAAGTTGAGAAGAATGTCAAGTGTGGGAATGTTAATTGGATTAGCCTTGTTAGAAAACAATATGGATATCCTCAAAAAATTTAGAAATTGAGCTGATATAATCACAGACTCAGTATTACTTGGTCATATGAGTGAATTAAAAACATGGTACATTTACACAATAAAATAGCAGCTGTTAGGTAAAAAGAAGTCATGACATTTATTTTACCTAGATGGATTTGGAGATTAAGTTGAGTGAAAATGAGTGTAGGGAGAGGGATATATATACAATAACTACAATACCAATATACCCTATATATAGGGATATATCTATATCTATATATATATATACATATATATAGAGAGAGAGAGAAAGAGAGAGAGACTGATCACACTCATTTTGGGCTATAAAACACATAGTATGATGATAATGCCAAAGAAAATAGAGATGAGGGCCAAAAGGATATATCCATGGTAGAAAGCTTGCCACAAGAATGAGTGGATAAGGGACCATGATATGGACAATGATAGTTGGAAATTATCACTCTGAATGAAAACTGGGTGCTGAAAGGATGTAACCCCTTCAGTCACAGTAATGCAAACCACAGTGCCCCCCACACATACACATGTGGAAGGAAAGAGAGAATAAGGAAAAGAAAAAAGAAGAAAAAAGGAAAGAAAGAAAGAAAGAAAGAAAGAAAGAAAGAAAGAAAGAAAGAAAGAAAGAAAGGAAGGAAGGAAGGAAGGAAGGAAGGAAGGAAGGAAGGAAGGAAGGAAGGAAGGAAGGAAGGAAGGAAGGAAGGAAGGAAGGAAGGAAGGAAGGAAGGAAGGAAGGAAGGAGGGAGGGAGGGAAGGAAAGAAAAGCAGATAAAAGAAGGAAGAAAGAAACAGAAACAAAGAAAGAAAGAAAAGGAAGGGAAGGGAAGGAAGAGAGGAAGGAAGAAAGGAAGGAAGGAAGGAAGGAAGGAAGGAAGGAAGGAAGGAAGGAAGGAAGGAAAGAAGGAAGGAAGGAAGGAGGGAGGGAGGGAGGGAGGGAATGAAAGAAAAGCAGATAAAAGAAGGAAGAAAGAAACAGAAACAAAGAAAGAAAAAGAAAAGGAAGGGAAGAGAAGGAAGAGAGAAAGGAAGAAAGGAAGGAAGGAAGGAAGGAAGGAGGAAGGAAGGGAGGGAGGGAGGGAGGGAAGGAAAGAAAAGCAGATAAAAGAAGGAAGAAAGAAACAGAAACAAAGAAAGAAAGAAAAGGAAGGGAAGGGAAGGAAGAGAGGAAGAAAGGAAGAAAGGAAGGAAGGAAGGAAGGAAGGAAGGAAGGGAGGGAGGGAGGGAGGGAGGAAGGAAGGAAGGAAGGAAGGGAGGGAGGGAGGAAGGAAGGGAGGGAGGGAGGGAGGGAGGGAGGGAGGAAGGAAGGAAGGAAGGGAGGGAGGGAGGGAGGAAGGAAGGGAGGGAGGGAGGGAGGGAGGGAGGGAGGGAGGGAGGAAGGAAGGAAGGGAGGGAGGAAGGGAGGGAGGGAGGAAGGAAGGAAGGGAGGGAGGAAGGGAGGGAGGGAGGGAGGAAGGGAGGGAGGGAGGAAGGGAGGGAGGGAGGGAGGGAGGGAGGAAGGGAGGAAGGTAGGAGGGAGGGAGGAAGGGAGGGAGGCAGGAGTGAGAGAAGGAATGGCGGAGGGAGGGCGGGGGGGAGGGAGGGAGGAAGGGAAGGGAGGGAGGGAGGGAGGAAGGGAGGGAGGGAGGGAGGGAGGAAGGAAGGAAGGGAGGGAGGGAGGGAGGGAGGAAGGAAGGGAGGGAGGGAGGGAGGAAGGAAGGGAGGGAGGGAGGGAGGAAGGAAGGAAGGAAGGAAGGGAGGAAGGGAGGGAGGGAGGGAGGGAGGGAGGGAGGGAGGGAGGGAGGAAGGGAGGGAGGGAGGGAGGAAGGAAGGGAGGGAGGGAGGAAGGAAGGAAGGGAGGGAGGAAGGGAGGGAGGGAGGGAGGGAGGGAGAAGGAAGGGAGAAGGAAGGGAGGAAGGAAGGAAGGAAGGAAGGAAGGAAGGAAGGAAGGAAGGAAGGAAGGAAGGAAGGAAGGAAGGAAGGAAGGAAGGAAGGAAGGAAGGAAGGAAGGAAGGAAGGAAGGGAGGAAGAATGCTTATCACAGGAGGGGGATGGTTGGCAGGAGTGAAAATGGAGACATTAGTGGAGGAAAAAGTGCAATGGTGAAGAGATGATTGTTAGAACATGTGTGACTGAAACTCAATTATGAATAACTTTGTAACTATGAATCTCATGGTGATTTAAAAATGGTTTTACTGATTCAAAAATAATTAAAAATAATTTTTAAAAGAAAAAAAGTAAAATATATATTAGTACTTAAAAAGAAGCTAGCCAGAATGAAACTGTAACATCAGAGTTAAATATAGCATTGAAACTCTACACAAGAAAAGGGAAATAAAAGTAAAGACAGATATTGAGGATCACATTCAATTGAAAGGTTTTATATCAAGAGAAAATATAAACAGAAGGAAGTACTACAGAATGAAGATATGTGTACACCAAACACCTGATAATAGGCAAATATAAAGTATATTAAATTCTCATACAATTTAAAAATACAACCCAATAAAACAACTAGGCAAATACACACACACACACACACACACACACACACACACACACACATTGGTTTTGGGTTACACCCGGCAGCTCTCAGGGGTTACTCCTGGTTCTATGCTCAGAAATCGCTCCTGGCATGCTCGGGGGACCATATGGGATGCTGGGATTCCAACAACTGTCATTCTGCATGCAAGGCAAACACCATACCTCCATGCTATTTTTCCGGCTCCTAGGCAAAAGATTTGAATGGATATTTCTCCAAAAGGAATATGCAGGATTTTATAGAGTATATGGAATGAAATTTATCATCTATCATTGATTATCAAAGTAATAAAAATTAAAAACTATGATTTACCACTATATATCTGTGATAATTATCAATATAAAAAAGGAACAACAGGTGTAGGGAAAACGGAATCTTGTGTTGTCAGTGGGAATGCAATCGGGCCAGCCATTTTGTAAACTATATGTAGCTTTTCTTTCTTTTTTTTTTTTATATGTGACTTTTCTAAGATGCTAAATATAGAGCTACAAAACCCAACTCCTGGGTATCTGCATAAAAGGTGCTAGAACACTAACAGAGAGTTAGTACAGAGTTTCACAGCCATGTGAAATGTTATTGATAAAAGGAAACAATACAGAAGCAATAGAAATGCCCATTATTTGATAGTTAGATATAGATGATGGGATACATTTATATACTCAAACAGTTATAAAACATAAGGAAATTTTATCATTTGCAAATGAAAGAAGCTTAAGAAAATTATGTGGGATAAAGTAAATCCAAAGGAAAAAGGAACATATTGGATGTTTTTACCCTAATTGGGCAAAAAGTAAATTAAATAGTAATATGCCAGTAAACATTGTCAAAAGAATAAAGTATTACTTGAGGAAAACAAAATTAAGGTGCAAGACAAATTGGGAAGAATGTTTAAAAGCGGGGAGTTATGTTTAGGAGAAAATTCAAAATGTGATTTTTCTTTTATTTAAAAAAATGTGGTTATAAAGTTGTTCACGATTGAGTTTCAGTCCTACAATTTACACCAGTACACCACCCTTAACCCATGAATATTTCCTGCCACCAATATTCTGTTTTCCTTCCACTCTTTCCCATGCCTGCCTCTGAGGCAGGCATTTTACTTCTCTCTCTATCTCGGTCTCTATCTTTGTCTCTGTGTCTGTTTGTCTATCTCTCTCTCTCTAAACACTGTTTTTGCACTATTGCTAATGAAAGAAAATCATGCATATCACCTAATCTCTATTCAACATCCAGTTGTTGTCCAAAGTGAACATTTCCAATTATCTCCAATGTAGTGATGCTGTCTCTATCCTAACTATACTGCTCCACTATTTGTGGCAAGATTCCTATCAAGGACTGGTCCTTCTGGCCCTCATCTCTATTTTCTCTGAAGATTACCATACTATGTTTTTCCCAAAGTAAAATTCGAAATACCATTTTACAAAAATGAATATTTCAAGGTATAAACAAATAAATTCTGATTCTCAGTTGCTCCTAACCATGCATTTTGTTATGGAATAACAATTGATCTAGAAACGTTATTGAATAATTTTTCTTTCCTAAAATAATGATAATGTCATACCTGCCATATCTGTAACCCACAAATACAAAATCTAATTCAGGTCTCTATGCTATTTTATCAGTGTACATACTGATCTATACATAGATAATATATTGTGTTAGTGATTTTTGTCCTATTATAAATCTTAAAATTTGTTTTGGTTGACCTACTCTTTACCTTTTCCTTTAAAGTATGTTTGTAGGTTGTTATGATTGGTTTATTCTATTCTGTTTGTATTAAATTCTACTCACAATTCTTTTTAAGATCCATGAAAACTCTTAGGTTTTTTTTTTTAATGTAGCTACTTATTACAAGTTCTAGTGTAATATTTCCATGGTAGCTAATTGTGCTGCAAGTAACTTGCCAATTATATATTTTTAAATGTTAAATCCTTAACTTTTTGTTATAATTATTCTACACTCTATACTTGTGCTTGTTAGATCTTTCAGAATGCTGATGTAGAATGACATTAAGGAGAACAACTATAGAAACCATGGTCAGTTCTTTCTAACTAACTATACAGGGGATCTTTTACTATTTCATTATTAATTATGTGTCTCTGTCTTCTAACCCCTCTTTTCTTCTTTCCTTTATGTATATTTAATGATATTTTTGATTATATACTTTCATTGTGTTAGGGAAATTTATTAACTTACATTCTTAAATTTACTAATATTTTTACTACAGTAAATATAATTTTTGAATTATTTTGAAAAGAACACTTCTCTCTGGGAAGATTTTATTTTTTAAATAATGAGAAAACTACTCAAAATATTATGTCAATTTACAATGACAGATTTTCTAATATTGATCTATATTTTCATTTCTAATAGTAGTTTACATGATGATACTATCTATTTGTTTAGTCATTTATTGATTGATTTAGGATGTTCAGAGTTTACTCAAAGCTCTCCACTAAAAGACACTCCTGAGAGAACTCGGGACCATATGCAGTTCTGGGGACCCAATCCAGTCAGCTGTATAAAAAGCAAGCACTTTACTGGTTGTAGTATCTCTAAGCCCCAACATGGCATTTAAAAAATATTATTAGTTTGATTTGCTGCTGCTTATTTCATTTTTATTTATTTGGGGTACAATATGCCACAGTGCCGAAGGCTTATTCCTGGCTCCATGTTCAGGGGTTCACTTATAGTGTTTGTGAAAGAACATGGCCAACTATGTAAATAGCAAAGACCTTAATCCCTGTGCTATCTCTTTAGGCCTTATTATTTATTTTAGTACTGCATATGTATGTCTCTATATTAGGTGTTATTTTTCAGCTTCATATAATTATAACAAATGAGTTAAGATTTGTACTTTTCTCTATTCTTTGAGGCATATTATATTAGGTAGAGATGATCTGTTCATATAATTATGGATGAATTCACCTGTCACAGGCCTGGACTTGATGTGAAGGTATGTGTGTTTGGAAATATTGCCTTCTAAATAAAAGCCCTTAAGAATTATAATTTGAGTAATTCTTTTATTTAAGGATACTATTTTGTATTTCCTAGAAAAGTGCTGTTTTGTTTGTATGTTTAAATTACTAAAATAAGCTATTAATATTGTTTATTTTTGAAGCATCTATATGCTCTATAACTGTGCCTCATTTTATTTCCAATATGTTTTATCTATGTCTAATTTTTACTTGCTTAATCATAAAAAACTTGTCAATATTTTCAAAGGATATCTCTTGATACTTTCTGGTTCTATTGCTTATTGATTTTTTAAAGAACTATCCTTTGCAAAGTACCCCTCAAATACAAAACACAGATAGTACTCTTGTGTTTTAAGAAATAGTAAATCATACATTAGGGAACCTTCAATGTACCTTCAATGTTTAGAAATGACATATTACCTTTCTACATCTTTAGAATGCTTCTCCAATTTTCTTACTCCTTTAATCTCTAAATGCAAACAACCATTAATTGATGACTTCTCTGTACTAATTTTTACTTTACTACATCTACTTAATTTTTCTCATGTATACATATTGTCAAATAATATGAGGGTTTATTTATTTTGTACACATGTGCTTAAATGTTAATTGTATTCCACTCTACTGAAATTGTGAAATACATCTGTCTAATTCTCATTATATACAAATTTCATTTCATTACAATAACTGGAAAGAATTAATGACATCATTTTGAAAGGGATATCATTGTATATATATTTAGTTATGCCAGCTTTTGAAACTGAAAAGTAATATGGTATTATATTTTTGGACACTGGAATTTTTATTATTGAAAATAAAATAATAAAAATATAAAATGATTAGCAATGAGTATTTAATGTTCTTTTTAATTGGCTTCTTTAAATATTAAGAATATTTTAAAATAACCACTCTTTTGCATACAATATTGGTGAATCATGAATTGATTATTTAAATTATGAAAGTTTTCAAGGCATCTTTAAATATCTAATTTATAAAATCTAGAGTTGCATGCAACTTTAAATTAAAAATTTCAAAAAATGGGGCCTGATAGATAGCACAGCAATAGGGCCTTTGCCTTGTATGTGACTGACCCAGGACAGACCTGGGTTCGATGCACCTCCAAGCCAAGAGCGATTTCTTCCAGCATAGCAAGGAGTAACTCCTGAGCTTCATCGGGTGTGGCCCAAAAACCAAACCAAATAAACAAACAACAAAAAAAGCAAAAATGCTGAAAAAAAAATGAAGTACTATCAACTTAAATGTGAAGATTTGCTTTATTTTATATTATAATACTATTTTAATTTCATGTATTGTATGATAAAGTTTTATCAAACAAATCACTAAGGACTATTAAATATTTATTCCAAAGATGAAGGATAATTAAAGATATTATCTGGAATTGTTTCCCTTTGTACTGTCGTTCAATAAATACCCAGTTAGGCATTATAAAATGCCAATCTTTTTCAATATAGGAAAAAGAAACTGAAGAACAGAATTTTGGATGTCTAATAAAAGAAATTTTTCATCACTGAGCATACGTTAAAAGACATTTTCATTTCTTCTATAAACAATGCCTTTTTTAACATAGAAATACATTTACTTACCTTTCTACCACTCAAATATAAATTTTAAAACTTATTTCTATAATATTCATACTGATAAAAACGCTCAGTTTTCTTTTAATTAATTTCTATCAGATAAGAAAGCATTCCTCTATGTAGTACTGAAGGGTAAAGAAAAGTTAAGTGGAAATTAAAATATGACTAATCATGAGACACTAAAATTACCATATGTGGAATGATAACTGTCATAGAGATTACAACAGTACCAAAAATATGCTTGCACTAGAACTTTAGTGGTAGACTGGTGACAATTACACATACAGAATTATGGAGCTAACCCTTTGAAATTCTACAGTATTCAAAGTCATTTATGTCAATAAATATATTTTAAAACAGTTTTCAATAAAAATTAGAATTAAAACTATGAAATTGCAAAATCACTCTAGTCATATAATAGAGATCATTTACCTTATATTGTGACACTCTTTAGACATGGCTCATTCCTTTATTATATGTCCTTAGAAACTATAAGCAAACTTAAACAAGCAAATCTTGTATTCCAAGGTTTATCAGTAACCACTATCCTATCACATAACAAATTTGAATATTATTACCAGTCATTGTAAATTAAAAATGGCCATTCCTGTTTCACTAGTTGTTTGTTTACAATATATATCCCTGAGTGTCATTCTATGTTCTGATTTGCATGCTCTCAGTTTGCAAGCTTTCTTTTTGATAGTGTGCACAATACAACTTTATTAATCACTGAAGTGAAAAAGTGCTTGAATTTACTTATGTTCTAATTTAAAGGCACTTTAGGAGCTAGCTGAGTCTAACTGCAAATATGAACAGTATCATTTCACACAGGTACTTGATAATGTACAGATCTAAATATACATTAAAACAGACTTCCTTAAGATCATTATTATAATGTAAACTAGTTTCACCTTTTTTTTGCCAAAACCTTTTCTTTTAACAAATGCAAAACATAACAAAATGTATTATATCTATTCATTGATTTTTAGATTTGGGGGTGCACAAGCTATTGCTCAATGCTTACTCCTGGCTCTGTGTTCAGGGTTCAATCCTGGCAGGATTCAAGGACCACCACATGAGATGTATAATCTCTCCACTCCCCTTTCTTGTTATTTAAAAGATAAATAGGAATATGTCTTTCTATTTCTACTGATAACATGACATGAAATGATTGATGATATAAAATCTAAAACGATAAAATGACTTGTCAATATAGATTTCAGGTAGAAGTCATATGCTCAAAGAAAGAATATCAGTTATACTACTAGAGAAAACACTACTTAAATTAATTTACAATAATTAGATTAAGAGGAGAAATATTGCTGTGTACTAGCTGTCTTTTATTTTCTCTCCCTCTTTTATTTTAAATTAGAATTTGATTGATTCATCTCTGGTTCATAATGTCATATAATTTTCAAACAAAGCTTCACAACATCATATGTTTATAACTATGCTGATCACCAAAGTTCTATAAACATCCACTTTATATTGATTCTTTATAGATATTCTTTTCCCCTTCCCCACCCCATCACTATATAGTCACCATATACTTACTGCATCCTGAGTTATTCTTGCTATAATTTGTTGATTAGTTTGTTTATTGATATTTCATGTATGAAATAACCTATTTGATATTTGTCTCATTTTATTTTGTTTTTTTTGTTTGTTTGTTTGTTTTGGGGTCACACCTGTTGACACTCAGGAGTTACTCCTGGCTATGTGCTCAAAAATTGCTTCTGGATTGGGGGACCGTATGGGACACCTGGGATCACCCTACTGCTTGTGCCACCATTCCTGCCCCATCATGTCCGGCTTATTTCAATTATCTTACACACCTGAAGTTCATTCACCTTGCTGCAAAAGGCAAGATTTCATCTATAATTGTCCACTATCTATACAGCAACTACCTTACCTTTCCATCTACTGATGGGCACTTACGATCTTTTTGATCTTTTTTTGTGTGAGTATTGTGGAAGGAGCAATCATTAAAACTAGCTGATTCTAGTTTGAAAATTTCGTTGGGATAGAGGGGTGGGAACAGAAATGCAGGAGGAGAAAAGTACAAAAGGAAAGATGCTTCAACCTATAAAACAATTGAATAAGAAGTTAACATATTATAGATTTGAAGAGCTCTCTCTTTAACACAAATAAATTTTATATAATGGTGGCTGTTTCTAAAATACTTTGGCATTAACATGATATAGAAAATAATCCTATGAGTTAATAGAAATGGTTATGGGGGGATATCAACGGAGGCCTTAAATTACCTATACCAAACCCGAACAAATTGTAAATTCATGATGCAGAATAAAGTATCATTCTACATAAAATCTCTAATAAATATCTTCAAATACATCATTTGATCAACCTTTAGGAAACAAAAAAATTTTTTTTTGGTTTTTAGGTCACACCTGTTGATGCTCAGGGGTTACTACTGGCTATGTGTTCAGAAATCGCTCTTGGCTTGGGGGAACATATGGGATGCCAGGGATCGAACCCAGGTCTGTCCTGGGTCAGCCACGTGCAAGGCAAATGCCTTACTACTGCGCTATTGTGCCGGCCCCTTTAGAAAATTAATTTTTAAAAGAATTCTATAGTCTGAAACTATGCTAGGGTTAGTGATTAAGGCATGAGCACCCTCCGACGGTTTAATTGCATGCACACAAAGTTCCCTTCCCCACACCACCTCCAAAGAACCCCAGAGTGCGGCCCTGAGGACCCCTAGAACCACGGAGGTCGCTCTGGTAACTCTGGCATTCAGGGCCAGAAAAGCTTTGCATCTCCTGTTTCTTACACTGAACTGAAGGCCCAGTGAATAAGAATCTTTTGTGGAGAGCCCTATCCCCCTCCGTAATATTCTAAATAAATATATAGTTGATGAGCTGATACTGTCTTTATTAGACAGACACATACCTTCCTGTCACGCCCAACCCTCATCTAATCCTCCCATCGCCACACACCTATGCCCAAAGCCAGGAACTGCAAATGGTTTCCACGCCTTCCCAGAAAACCAAGAGAATCTTTTTTTTTTTTCTTCAATTGAGGTACCACTGAGTTTTCTTCTCCACGTTCTCAAATCCCTTTCACAGAGAAAACACAAGTTCCTAAATTTATTCTTTTAGATAAGAAAGTTAGGAAGGACCTTTAATATCTCGAAAATAAACGCTTTCTTATTGTTAAAAAGAATTCATTGCATTACGTTTCGTTCAGAGGATACTTGCAGCTCATGGAAACAAGGTCTGTTCTTTGTATCAGCCCTGCCTGAGATCCACGCTGACCGAGTTTCTAAATCTTAGCTTTACTGTTTTAATGGACTAAAATTAAAATTCAATTTAAAATTCCCAGCTTTCCAACAATTGCCCCTGACTTAAACTTTCCAGATGGGTCTGGTCCCCGGTCCCAGGTTTAGAATGGTTTAGAATGGTTCTGTTCTCTAGGTTTCAACCAACAAAACTCCAGCTCCAACCCTGGCTTTGTCTGGCTTTTCCACGCCATTGCTACTGTGCGCACTGCCCTGCCCTTCCCAGCACCCGGCTTGGTGGCAAGAGGCAGAAAGGTAAACCTTTAGGGGAGATGAAACCTATTCCTGAAGCAATGGGTCTCCGGAACCAGGGGCATGTCTCCAACTCCTCCAAAAGCTTTAAATCTCAATAGCAAGTCAACCAGGGCACTAGAGAAGGGAGGCCGGGTGGGGGGACACTTGGGCCCAATTTTACATGAGTTGTGCTCACTTCAGGATCCTGAGATGCTTGTCCAAATGACAATGTCCAAATGACCTTTTCTCCTCTCCAATCCCCTACCCACCAACACTAGCCCTGGGAGCAAAGAGAGGTACCCCAACCTTCATCCCTTCCTTCCTGCCATAGCCATTCACCTCAGCCCGAAGCCAGAAACTGCCAAAGACTTCCACGAGCTCCCCGAAATCCAAGAAAAACTTGGTTTTCGACAGGAACCTCAGCGTTTTCTTCTCCCCATTCTCAAAGCCCTTTCATGGAAAAATTGCACCCAAACTCCCAACTCATGTGCCAGAACTTAAAAAGCTCCATCAACCTTCGCTCCTTTACTAACTTTTCAGGTCTCACCCTTGGAGGACCGAATTTGGGGTCGACCTTGGCCAGCAGGTTTGCGCAGTACCCAGATCAACTTCTTTGGGGGTGAGTCCAGACCCGCCCGGGGAACCGGAACGATTCCACCCTTTCCCTGACTCGGGCTCCGGAGCCCCGTGATGGGCTCCCACTCACCACGAGGGTCACCAGCCAGTGCGCCCAGTTCCGAGGCCCGGCTGCTGTCATCCTGGCTGCTGTCATCCAGGGCGCAGCGGCAACCGAGGTGCGATTCTAGCCGCTGCTCACGTCGGGTGTGGATCTCGCCTCCCTTAGACTCGTCCGCCCGGAAGCGAGTTCTTCCCAGAAACAAAATTGAGCCCAGGAGACGCGGCACCGCCCCTCCTAGTTCTTTCTCAAGTTTGATCACCGCGGGAGCCGCAGGGAGCTGCCCGAGCCTGCACCTCCGCTCCTAGGCGTCCCCACCCGGCCGGAGCGCACTTGCAGGGAAAGCGGTCCCACGTCTCCTCCCTTGGCCCGCTCTCCCACGCCCAGCCATTGCCCAGGGCGCTGCGGCTGAGCCAAGCTTTGAGCACATCCCGGGACACCCAGCTGGTCTCTAGGCGGCCCCCTGGCGTTTCCCTAGTGGAAAACCCAAATCCGCCGGCAGGGATGCCTGCCCCAACATGGGGGGCTCATAGGTGCCAGAAACATTCTTTGGGTGGATCAGTGGAGCCTCCCTTTAAACTCCTGATCGAATTCTCAGCCCATCTCCTCATTAATACAGGTTGTATTTGTTTTTTTCCAAGTGTGATGGGCGTAATGTTCACCAGGAACAAAAATTATCCCAAGTGCCATGGATAAACAAACTGCATATTTATCCATGGATATACTTACTTTGGTAAACCAAAATAAGAATGATTGTATTCAGAGTTCTTTATTGTCAATTTTTAGCTTCATAAGAACTTTCTAAAAAATTTTTTCTTGTGTGTGAATTGTTGATTTGGTAATTACATAGTTCTGAGGTACAATTTTTCAGTTTCTGTCAAAAAGAAAATCTATGGCAAGAGAGATAATAAATACACCTGGTAAGTAGTCTTGCACACTGCAAATCCGGGTTCAATCTACAGCCCCACATGATTCCTGAATGTAGAGTCAGGAGCAAAAAAAATTAAAATAAATAAAAGTAAAAAGAAAAAAAAATCTCGAAGATGAGGTATGCGAATTTAATCTCCTTCAAGAGAGCAAAATCAAGCCACCAAGAGTTAGGCAGTCTGTGTGAGGCCAAAAAGAAACGAATGGCATGAACCAAGCCCAGTTCGTGGCCAGAAGTAATTAAAAGTCTCTGCAGAAACAAGGACAATCAACAGCCACTTATAATACTAGGAATATATTTTCTTTGGTCTTTTAATACTGTTTCCTGTCCTCTAAGCATTCACCTGCTACATCTAGGTGTGTTTAGAAGGTGTGTTGTTTCTCTTCTAATGTGCAAGGTCAGAACCCTCAGACAACACAGATTAATCAGGGATGACTCTCTGGACTTTAATCATCCCACCCAAGTCACCCCACAAACTCCTATTCAAGGCCAGGTGATTCCCCGTAGTCTAAGGCTTCATTGAAACTCAGAGATTTTATCACTCAAACACTAATTTCCCACTCCCGTTGGTGACACTTTTAAACCACTCGATAGAAAATCTGTCTCAGCTCTGCAGGTCTATCTGCCTGGAAGAGTTCATCAGTATCAAAAAAAAAGTCCTCCTGACTTGAGGCATTCCTATTATTCCACCTGCCTTCTTCCAAGTCTTCACCCTCATCTAGTCCCTTGGCAAAGGATTCTAAGTCTTTAGGCATGGAAGCACAGTGGATCCTGGCATTTTCTTAACATTGACTATTCTAAGAGCTGAATTGCATTTCATCAAATTTCATATGTTGAAGGCTCACACTCCCAATATGATTATGATGGCATTGGAACAGATAATATCCAATGATCACAATCCTTGACTTTGGGCTACATAACTATGAATATAAAGCAGAATGAGATGAAGAGGCAGATTAAAGTCACTTAGGAACATTAAGGGAGGAGCTTGGGCAAGTTGGTGGCATGAGTATGGCAACTGTACATTAAAATAATAAACTTTAACATTATTTTAAAACAGATCCCTCAAACTACAAAGACACTACTAAAAGCAAATGCACAAGAGTGGGAAATAAAGTTGCTTTGCCTTGGTTATACTGTTAACATGATGGGTATGAGGAACAGTAACAAAGAATAGAAAACGGAAAGTGTTGTTAAGCTAATGTACATCCTTCACGAATATGGGTATTTCCCTAAAGACTTGGAAAATTTACAAAAGTAATTTAAAATCATTAAGAAAAAAAATTCTCTCTTCCAGGAAGACTGATGTTCATAGAGAGTGGAGAGAGTCACGAATGGCTGGAGGAGGTGGGACTGACTCTGACCTACTGAGAAAGTAGCCTTGCACAAAGCAGGCTATGCAGGTGCTCCTCTCACACGCCTACACACTTCAGTGGCTTCCCTGGGTAGAGGCCTGGCAAGTGTAGAGCTCCTTACACAGGCATATTAAATACAAGCTCTAAGGAAAGAGGAACTTAGAAAAAGAAGTTTAAACTAAAACTACAGGGGGAAAAAAAACATTGGTTCTGAAGAGTTAATTCTTGTTTCACAGAATGATTTCTACCCTTTTAAATGTTATTTAAGAACTATTGTTACAGTCATAAACAGTAAGAGAATAAATGTTTGAATCATCAGCGAAGAATAACAAGTAAACATGTCCACACATGCCTAGAGTTCTCTCAGAAAATAGTTTTAGTGTAGTTGCTGGTTTGAATGTATCCACTTGCTCTTTTTGAGACTTGCTCTTTCAGGACTGGGAGTCTGGTGGGCAGATTCTCTCACCACAACTACCATTTTCCAACCTGGTCATTCATTTCTGCTATGTCCACTCTGGCCAAAGAAGGACACTGCTCTTCCCAAATGCCCTTCCCAACCCATGACTAGAGATCTTCCACTCATTTCCCAGAGTTACTCTGAGACAGGAATTTATTTATTGTTCACTTAGAAAGGCTACATGGGATCTGGAAATAATCGAGTTGAAAAATATATATAGCAGTGCACAGCTGCACAGAACAAGAGCCACACACAAAATCTCTACCTATTTTTTTCTCCAGTCTTCTGCAGGCAGCATGGAGGAATTCTCTACTTCCACACCCATTGAAATGTTCCAAAGATAAAAGAGTGCCACAAGTCTGGACCAAGACAACTTCAGAACTCCTCAAAAAAATTATCTTTCCCTCTATCTCCATTCTCACCCTAGCATTAAGTTTAATTTAGAAAGATTAGCAGGAGGACCACCCAAGCTCCTCAAAAGAATAATTACTCTCACTTATAAAGGTGTAATCTGTATTTAGTGTGGCAATGACCATACAAACTTCTACTTGTGTACTTTTCCAAATCCAGAATGGTCAATGTTAAATAACAACATAATAATATTCCCAATCCAGACTGAAAAACTCAACTCAGGTGTTGATTCCAACACCTTTTATTTCTTATTACGATACAGGGATTATAAGTTTTAATATAGTTACACTAAAATATTCATCTGCTCTTATAAATATACATTTTTGCAACTTCACCTCTTAAGGAGTAAAGAATGTAATTATAGGAATGCTTAAAAGTTAGAGGAATAGTAATTTCTACACAGAAAACAAAATCCCATTGTGTGAGTAATCATACCTTACAATAACTGGGGGTGGGGGGAAAGCAGTATAACAAAACCCTGATACAGTATGAACTTTTAGTCCCTCTCATTTTGAAACTATACCATAATCTTTCACACAATTTCCTCCCACTGGGTGAGACAGTAGCTTCTTTGAATGTTCTCATGTCCCCAGTAACTCATTGTGTATATCTGTCTATTCCAAAAGCATTGCTCAAGCTGAACGTTACAGGTGTTGAGTAGGCTGATTTCCAGATTCCATGTGTCATTTAGTCTGTCAGTCTGATTCACCATCCCATCAAACTTCCTCTTTCCCGGAATTTTAAAGGACCACCCTTCAGCTTCAGGTTTTGGTACCACACATTATCCCCTGACGACCTCCAGAAGTGATCCTTGAGCACAGACAGTAAGTAAGAAGCATTAATCAATGCTGGGTTGACCCAAACAAAGCCCTTCTCCGTCCCACTCTTCCTCCCACAAATGACCTGAGGCTTTTTTAAAAAAAGGAACTTGTAAGTAATTGAAGGTCAGATACATACACAGACAAAAAATACAAAGGAATACATCATAAGTACCATGGGTGTGACAGAGACCTGTGCATTCATCTCTGTGTCATGTTTTCAAGACTGCTTACCAGTTTCCTATAGGTATGAAACTGACTTTAATTCAATGACCTTTGTCCTGCACTTGAGATGCAACCCTATGCACCACTGACAGTTTAGGCACATAACTTTGAAAACTTAAGAAAACTTGGAAGTCAAGTAAGATTGTTTAATCTTACTAATACTAAATTACTATTAAATTCGCACTTACAATATATAATCATGGACAATTATAACAGAAAGTGACTCTATACTCAATCTGATCTAACTCCTCTTTTGAATTGGTGAAGGGGGGGTGTTCTTTTTATGATTGAAACTCAACTACAATCATGTTTGTAATCACAGTGTTAAAATAAAGGTATTATTTTTTTAAAAAATTCCACAATCTCAAAAATAATGTTGACAGAAGTATACATCATTAAATAAAATATATTTTGAAAAGAAAGAAAAGTTTACACTCAAATTAGAAATTTGGTATATTTAAAAGGCAGAACTGAGTTATAAGAAAGTTGAAATAAACCCCAAACTTTTATACCCCTTTCTCTCTTAAAAACTTAGGAGGTACATTGGGGCCGGGCGGTGGCGCTGGAGGTAAGGTGCCTGCCTTACAAGCGCTAGCCAAGGAACGGACAGCAGTTCGACCCCCCGGCGTCCCATATGGTTCCCCCAAGCCAGGGGCGATTTCTGAGCACATAGCCAGGAGTAACCCCTGAGCGTCAAACGGGTGTGGCCCAAAAACCAAAAAAAAAAAAAAAAAATAGGAGGTACATTAATCTGTTAGAAACAAAATGGTTAAATTAAATAAGGCTGGTGCTTTTCTTCCCTGCTGAAACCAAATTATACTGAGAGGATTTAAATTCTCCTTTGAAGAACTATCACACAGATTTGTAATCATATTAAACAAAACTGTGCCTACAAGTTAATTAATCCTATTATGATTTATAGGAAATTATCCAAATTCTTTCATTGTCCTGCCCGAGTTCTTTTATTGCAAAGACTCAATGAACAATATAGAAAGTTTTAGAAATACTTTTATTATGTATTAATTTAAAAATATTTCATATTTATGATAGCTGATGAACTAAAATTAATATTTTAGTTCATATAAAATCTTCATTAGATAAAGGATACATTAAAATTAGAAAATGATTATCTTTATTTTTAAAAAAATTCAGATTTTAGGGGCCATAGTAATAGTACATTGAGGAATATGCTTCCCTTGCACATGGCCAAACCAGATTGGATCCATTGGCATCTCAAGTGATCCCATCAGCATCACCAGGAGTGATCCATAAGCACAGAGTCTGGAGTAAGTCCTGAGCACCTGCTGGGTGTGGCCCAAAAAACAAACAAATAAAAGTTTCAGCACTCAGACAAGACTACAATGTCACTACAGTGACATTGGAAAGAGAAATAATGGAGGCTGGGCACAGCATTCAACAATGGTAGACTCGCTTTGATTGTGTCTGACAGGAAATATAAACAGAAAGGTTTGGTTTTCTGCAAAGTGAACAATTCACTTGGCTCGAATCATGAAGATATAGTTTGAAATGTTTAATTTGGTATTTCTAAAAGTTTTTTTTTATCTAGAGCAATACAAATATTTACTGATAAAAATTTGTGTTAAAGTAAAAAAAAATCTAAGAAAAGTACGACTACACTCAAATAAAGATTGATAAAATATATTTTCTATTATTTTGCTCCAAGTTAATAATTTACTATAAATATCATGTGATCATTAATTTAACTTATATAAAGCTTAATATTTTTCTCATAAGTCTTTGGGAGGCTTAATTTACATAAATTATTTAACTTACAAAAAATTCCATGTTTTTTTCTTCACAGGTATGTTTTTTGTTTGTTTGGTGGCTACACTCAGCAGTGCTCAGGAATTACTCTGGGCTCTTGAGTCTAGGGATCACACCTACCAAGTTCTGGAGACCTCATGATGTGTGAAGGTTGAACCCCGGTTAGCTTCATGAAAGGCAAGCTTCTTATCCATTATACTATCCCCACCCAACCCTGACAGTTTAAACATCTTCTTACTCTTTATTTTACTTCATTGATTTCCTCCTAATTTTATAAGTGAAGGTTCATCACAAAATAAAACCATTAAAACACATAAAGAAAAAATATTTTCATCATCAGATATTACTACTTCATATTTTACTATATAATTCATACTATACTATATAACTATATATAATATATAACTTCATATTTTACTATATAAGTTTGCTACATAAACTATAAGTTTACTATGTAAACTACATTTACTTATATTTCCATACTTTTGAGTTTATAATGAGTAGGAACATTTTCTAATAACAAACTGAATATTCTATACCTCTTCTTAATTAATTTTCAAAGTAAGATGATGCACAATATTCCATGATCATTCGTACAATAACAGTAGCTGCTACCATGACATGTTTATGTGACAGGCACTCCACTGAGATTTTATATGCATGATCTCATTTATTCCTATTTTGTTTATATTTTTTTTTTTTTTTTTTGGTTTTTGGGCCACACCCGGTGACGCTCAGGGGTTACTCCTGGCTATGCGCTCAGAAGTCGCTCCTGGCTTGGGGGACCATATGGGACGCCGGGGAATCGAACCGCGGTCCGTCTCCTAGGCTAGCGCAGGTAAGGCAGGCACCTTACCTCCAGCGCCACCACCCGGCCCCTTTGTTTATATTTTTATAGATGCCTCCCCAAGAGTGGGGATCACTATCTGTGTGTCTTTCTTTGTGGTCCTTTGCCCACTCCTGCATGTGAACCTGACTTTAGGCTTCAGATCCAGAGTCCTTTTGTTACCCTAGAGTTTCTGACACTTTCTTGACGTGACTACCCTCTGACCTTAAGTCTCATGCCATACTCTCAACCCTCAGCCCTTTTTATAATTTTCACATACCCCACTTTGTATCTCCCAGAAACCCACCAAGGTCTGTAACTAGAACTGAGGTCAGGAGCATCTCTGCCAGATAAAGAACTATGGTGTCACGCTTTATGCTTAAATTCCTTCACCCTGACACTATTTGTAGGAAAGAAATTTGAGGCTTATGTGATTTGACAAGGTTACTTTGTAAGAATAAAACTACAATTTGAAAATAAATATGCATCTTTCAGATTACCAAATGAAGTCCATAATCATTATATCTATTATCCTCAATTATGTATCATGATTATGAATAATTAAGTGACTGTTCTACCATAGAATACTTAATTTACACTAGTTATATTTATATTTTTGGGGTCACACTTGATTGTGCTCAGGAATAATTCCTGGTTGGACTCCCCAAAGAGTTATATAAAGTATAGGTGATCAAACACATGTAGCCTGCTAGCATAAGCATCTACATGAGTAGAGTCTTTGCACCTTTCCTTTGGATAAAACATGGGTAATTTCTTGCACTTTACTTAATATTTCTTACATAAAGTAAGCTTAAAATACTTGTTTTAAAACATGCAAGTAACCATATAATAATCATACAATTCCTATAATTCCTATCAGTGGTTCTCAAACTAGAGAACATAAAAGTGGCCAAGGACGATTAAAACTGAAGACACAACACTTTTCGCTGTAGCCTGTCCTTCCCAAGCTTCAGTCAATGTTATCTTTATTTTATGCAAATTATCTGCAAACAATACACTAAAAATTATTGCAAACAAATCTCAGCAATTTTAAATGTACATTTTAGTAATATTTGCAATATAAGTTCTGAACCATTAGATGCTTTCTGTTCAACTTTATATAGATATATTTTCTCAATTGACAACTTTCTGATAACAACTTTTCATTAACCTGTTTCCATAATTAAATTTTGTTAATAAGAAGGGGTTGTAGGTGTTGTTTAGTTAAATGTAAATTTTATTATTACTAAAATTATCTTCAGTGTATGACTATAATTTTCATGTTTAAAAAATTGTATTCAAATGTTTTACAGCCACATTTAAAGAGCAGTTCTGTCATGCACCACTTTATGATAAAAAGAGAAAGTATGAAACTTTAACAATATCCCATAGCTTCACAATACTTAGAATAATACAAGTATATACAAATGTGATAAAAGCAATAGTGGTTTAATGATCTTAGTCAAACTAGAAAATAGTCAAATATGTAGGACAGGATTCTGAAGAGAATCACTTCTTCTAGTAAGAAAAATATATTCCCATTAGCTCAAACCAGGAGCTTGATCAATAAAGAGATTTCATTTTTAAAAATATTAATTTTCTTTATCATAACTAGCAATATACAAGGATTCTGTACATAATGTATTAAAAATAACTTTGAAATAGATTTTTGAACAGTAATGAAACTATGAAAATGTTCGTTTTAAGTAATTTTCCAATGCTAATTCTTAATAATTGTTACAAACCAACCTCTAAATTAAGATAAGCATATTAATAACAAATTAATAATAAATATTAAAATATTTAAATATGAATATAGTTGTATATGCAGAAAATAAAATCATTGATTATATTTAATTATTATTAAATTCAGGAATTAGGCTGGCTATTATGTTGAAATTTTTTATTGTTTCAAAATGTAAAGAGTAAGGCCCACCTCTATATTTGTTAATATATATAAACATAAAAATAATTTACTATCTAAAGTAAAGTTACAAATACAAATGAGTAGCCATCTCATTTCATTTCTTGTTCTTGTTTTTTGATTTTGGGACCATGCCTGGTAATGTTCAAAGCCAACTCCTGTCTCTGCATTCAGAAATCATGCCTGGCAGTGCAAAGGCATTGGGAGAATGCAAGATAAGACCATTACTAACTGGACTATGTCTCCATAGTCTGTAGCCATCTCCTTTTAAAAGTTACATAATAATGGGACCAGAGTGAAAGAACAGTGGTAGGGCATTTGCCTTGCACGAAACTGACCCAAGATGGAACTGAGTTTGATCCCTGGTGTCCCATATGGTCCCCGAAGCCAGGAGCAATTTCCTAGCACAGAGCCAGGAGTAACCACTGAATGTCACTGGGTATGACCCCAAAACAAAACAAAACAAAAAGTTACTCTATAGTTAATTCTAGGATACTCCTATAATCTCTGTTTCCAAGCTAATATATATAAAAACATTATAATTTTGCCTTTATAAACTGCACTAAAGATCTGATTTATGAATTTGTATGTAGTAAATATCTAGACTCCAACTTCAGTTCACAATTTCTTTTGCTAAAAATGTGTTCCTGTACAGTCATAAAGCCAAAGTTACATTGTGTCACCAAAATTTTAAAATAAAATATTGCATTGATCTTATGAAAAACTAGAAATATATATAGTTACATGAAGCAAAAAGAAAATAAACTCACTTTAAGGGAAAAATACAGTATTTAGATACACAAGAGTATTTAGATTCTCAAATCCAAATAGGAATGTTAAGAGGAGAGAAAAAGAAAAGAAGAGGGGAAATAGTGAAAATAAGAGGAGAGAAAAATAAGGAAGAGGGAAGGAGAAGGTGGGAGAGAAAAATAAAAAGGAGACACTAAAACCCAAAATTCTGCAGGAGTAGCACATTCTCAGAGAATTATTTGATCCTAAATTACATCAACACGAAAGCTAAAAGAGGAAATACAGATTCAGTGCAGGACTTAATACAGGGTATAACCTAGAAACTATACAAGACCAAATGGAATTGTAATAATAGACAATACTTGTTCGGCAATCCATCTCTTTGCATTAAGAATAAAGGTAATTTATAGGAATATGACAATATTAATATGAACATCTTAAAAAGTTTAGAACAACAGTTTTCAAGCACCACTTCATCAACTGATTGGGTAATTGGCAAAAATGTTTAAGCATGTTAATGTTCTACAGTTTTCTCATGTGTTGCACTTCAAGTTTGTATAATATAGACTCAAACATTTTCATTGCATTACAAATTGGCTGTTACCATCATACCCAATACAAACAATAATGCAGATTAACCTAATTTTCTTTTTTTTTTTTTTTTTGGTTTTTGGGCCACAGCCGGCAGTGCTCAGGGTTACTCCTGGCTGTCTGCTCAGAAATAGCTCCTGGCAGGCACGAGGGACCATATGGGACACCGGGATTTGAACCAACCACCTTTGGTCCTGGATCGGCTGCTTGCAAGGCAAACGCCGCTGTGCTATCTCTCCGGGCCCTAACCTAATTTTCTATTTGTAGAAGTAGAAGGCAAGTTATTAAAAAATAGGTTGAAATTGGGGGAAATTGTTTAATTACTTAAAACATCTCCTTTTACATATGCATTTTTGACTAAGAGATCTTATCAAATTTCTGGGGGGATCCCTAAGTATAACATTTTCTTTATAAAAACAAAGCAAAAAAATACTAGATTGTCGTTTAATAAAAACAGAAGGCAGAAAAGTCACTTGTTTTTGTAGACTTAGTCTAGCATGCACTCATCTTTTTATGCATACTTGTGCTAGTGTACTAAATTTGGGCTCCAAATGATCCAAAAATTCAAGTCCTTCTTCTTCTTGTCGTTCATTGCAACAATCTACAGAACCAGCAACCGATCCACCTCCTTCGTAGTTGTACTTGAGCACATAGTCTTGAGCAGGTTGTTGGTTGGCATCTTGATTGCAGAGCTGCACCTTCTGCCAGGAAAAACACACATATTTTATTCTTATTTAAACACCAAGACTTACTAACATAAAAGTAATGGCTTTCATTTACCTTTCATTGTTTAATTTTTAATCAGTGTGTCCTCTAATGGATTCCTACATATAAAAAATGCACATGATTGGTCTGATCACAAATCACACTATAAAATCACTATACAGCATATTTCCAAATGTCACACATGGGGCAGCATATATACACATGTTTCAGTGTTTCCTTTCAAAATGATGGCTGAAGTGAAATGAAGTCAAACTGAAGTGCCCTCATCCTTCACGTAAGCCATCAGAATTGTGTGACTAGAATTACCTATTCCATACATTTGGTTTCAGACTGACAGGATTTGTCATATCAGATAGGAAATATTTAAAAAGTCAGATTAAAGATAATTTATATATCAGATTTTATTAAGAATTTAAAAACCATACAATATATGAGGAAGAGTAAATGTCTACTTAAGATCTAAAAAGAATGAAGTCAAAATTAAGGAAAACAATGTTCTTGTTAGAATACTAATAATGAATTTGAAATAAAGATCTGATTACTAAACTTAATTAAATTGTTTAGAAAGTTAAAATAAAATAAAAATAGATTTGTATGCCACTTAGTAAACTCACCTCACCAAGACGGTGCTCAGTGAAATTGTGCCACTCGGAATAATTGTATCTGCAGTTGTCTCTCTCCACGTGTCCTCCCCTGCAGGAATCCAGGTTCTGCTGCCCCCCAACCCTACAGGAATCTAGGGTATGATGATGTCCAAGACCCTGGCAAGATTCCAGGGTCGGATGTCTTCCTTTCACCATTTCAATTGTCTCCTGTCCTCCATTTTTCACACCTGATCCTAAGGTGCCACCCATTCCTTGAGCTGAACTGCCCAAAGTATGAGTTGTACAAACAAAGCCATTTGCTGAAAACTGAAATAAGAGGAATGCATTGGGTAAATACAGAAAGAAAAAGCAACAACACAATAATTAAAGGACAATGCCATACAAAAAATATCAACAATTTTTGAGCTAAAATGTTGTTTTCTGAGAGTAGGAACTAAATGAGTATTAGCAATCCTGTGTTTCTAACCTAGATAATCACAGTACTTCATGCAGTATCATTAAGAGAAAATTCCAGAAATTGCGTGTGTTGTATTTTGAGACAAATCAGAGAGATTAATGTGCATTCCTTCTTTAAAAACATCTTAGACTACTGGGAACTAGAGAGATAGCACAGTAGGGAAGGTCTTTGCCTTGAGTGTCATGAGCCCATGTTTGATCCTCAGCTCCCAATCTGGGAGCTAGAGCCCTACTGGGAGTGAGCCATGAGAACAACATGGTATGGCTCAAAATCAAAAAATCAAATAAAAGGAAAACTACACAACTTCATTCACTATGACTTTCCAGTCATCTCAAACTTCAACATGGTATTATTGTTCCACATTATTTACTCTGCTCAAAATTGAGTTCTCTCACCTGACTGGAGTGAAAATAGAAACAAATCAGTTATTTTATTAATGTCTAATAAAATAAATAAAAATTTAAAAATTTAAAAGAATTAAATATATTATCTGCAATAAAATATTTAAAATGTGAATAACTATAAATATCAGGCTGAGAAACTAAGAACACTAAAGATTTGATCCCCCATTTTTAATTTCATGTTTTTTAATAACTTTGCTTTTCCCAATACCTTCCTAAATGCCAGATAATATTGTTTTCTAAATCATTCCTTCCTAATCCTTCATTGTGGCTTTTGTTTGTTTGTTTGTTTTGTTTTTGGGGGTCACATTCGGCGGTGCTCAGGGTTTACTCCTGGCTCTATGCTTAGAAATCGCTCCTGGCAGGCACGGGGGACCATATGGGATGCCGGCATTCGAACCACCGTCCTTCTGCATGCAAGGCAAACACCTTACCTCCATGCTATCTCTCCGACCCCATTTGTGTTTTATATATATATATATATATATATATATATATATATATATATATATATATATATACACATATATACATATGCCTATATTTTGAGACAGGCATTCTACTTCTCTCACTCAAGGAAGTCAATTCTTATATATATATAATATATGATATATAAGATATATATAAGTGAGAGAAGTAGAATGCCTGTATCAAATATAGGCAGGGGGTGGGGGAGAAGGAAGATGGGGGGCATTGGGGGTGGGAATGTTGCACTGGTAAAGGAGTGTTCTTTTTATGACTGAAACCCAACTACAATCATGTTTGTAATCATGGTCTTTAGATAAAGATATTATTTTTAAAAAGAATTGACTTCGTTTTCATCTATACACTGAATTTGAACTCCAAGTTAGAGTAATACCTTCACATGTTAGCCTTGTAGTTTCATACAGTTGACCACAGGCTTCTTTCTACTCCATATATATTAACTAAGGAACTTCATGAAAGTTCGTTGCACACTGATTAAAGCTTGCAGACATTTCATTGCTAACTTCAGGGAAAAATTAAAATAATTATGTTGATGACAGATGAGTAGTTAAATGGAATATTTTTTTAATATAATTTTTATTTTGATCATAGTGGCTTGCATATTGTTGACAATAATATTTTAGGTACATATTTACATAAAATCAGGGGGGATTCCCATCGCCAAATTGTCCTCCCTACATCTCCGTTTCTGTCCTACCTCCCATTTCCTTTTCCCTCCCCCCAGGGCGGCTAGAATATGTGGTCCCCTCTGTATCCAACCCACTACTTAGTAATGTCTTGCACCTGTTTGGTCTTGATGCCTCCCTTATTTCCCCCTCTAACTGGAGGCAGGACTAGCTAGTTCAAGTTGCGTGGTTTTGTTTGAAAAAGAGAAAAGTGATAAACTGGGGTAAGAGTCTAATACCCCGAAAATGGGCGGAGTCCTTCTAAAGGCTCTCATCATCAATTTGGGAGATGGAGAAAAAGAAGGTGAAACACTCCACTAAATGGAATATTTTTATAGCACAAAGAGTAATTTTAGCATGCATAAAGACCTCAACTTGAAGCTAAGAAACATTTGAAGTACAGAATGATATGCTGAAGCTCTTTGACTATTATAATACTATATCACTAGCATGCAATGCCGTCTATATCACCATGCAAGCTAATGCCACTTCATGTGTTCCATGGAATTGATGACATTTTATGTCTGTTACTTGATATTAAAACTATGTCAAAAGAATATTTATACTTGGATATACCCTTTTGCTCTTTTTATTTTAAAATGAGATAGCACTTACCAGTTTGTCATCACCAGGAGCTTCAGTATTTGACACAATGAGATTTTGCTGGGCTAAATCATCTGGAAATACTGCTGCTTTTTCAGTGCTCTGAGTGGCACTACAGACTATTGTAAATAAGATACCTGAAGCATGAGAATAAGAAATTCAGCTTATTTTAAAAATGGGAAGTTATGAATTTCAAATGACTAATACAAAGACAGTTTTCAAGAAAACACAAACATGGTGGCCTATGTCAACGTATACAACAGAATCAGATTTGCCACTGTTTGATTTCCGTACTGAATTTAATTTTCACGCTGAGATAATACAAGTATAAAAAATAAAATCACTTGCAATATATAATTACATATATTGAATAGAATATGGAAAAGTATATTTCTTTTTTAAAACTGGTGGGTTTTAATGGTATTATCCTTTCTTTTAGTTAATTGTTACATAGATAAAATTCTCTATATATATATACCCTGAAGAACGAGGATTATGTGATAAACCTGATAATGATGATTCCTAAAAACAAAATTAAAAATATACTCTAAAAATTATCTTCAGTCAAGGGTTTTGTATTTATTTAATTTATATTTGGGGGCCACACATCCGGCAGTGTTCCAGGACATAATGCTGCCCTTGCATTCAGCGATCACTTCTGGCAGGCTCTGGATCAAAAGTGGTGTCAAGATCTAATAATATGGTACATCTGTGTGCACTCTAACTAATGTGCTATCTCTCCATCCCAAAGGACACTATTAAAAACCAAAAAACTAAATCCCTTCTCAACCTAAGTTTTACCACTAGACTGTATATGGCCCCCTGAACACTACCAGAAATGACCTTTGAGCTGAGTCAGGAATAAACCCAGAGTACCACCCAGGTGATTCAAAAACAATCAAACAGAAACATTTCAACCCAATTCCTTGGGCAAGAGTTTAAACACTGACATTTTGTTGCTGTTGTTCGGAGGCTACCACATTGTTCCTAATGTCATATCAGAAGTAACAAATGTTGGCATAAGAGATATAGACAGGAAATGCAGAGAACTGATAGAAAACTTTGAATTTAGTATGCTCTGAACATTAATGCTGCTTGTCATTGTTTCTTGATCTTTTATCATTGTGTGTATAAAAAATTAACTGTTTGGGGCCGGCAAGGTGGCACTAGAGGTAAGGTGTCTGCCTTGCAAGCGCTAGCCAAGGAAAGACCGCAGTTTGATCCCCCAGCGTCCCATATGGTCCCCCCAAGCCAGGGGCAATTTCTGAGCGTTTAGCCAGGAGTAACCCCTGAGCATCAAACGGGCGTGACCCGAAAAACCAAAAAAAAAAAAAATTAACTGTTGAATTATCAAAGCTATCTTGGTTCAATAACTAAAATAAATAGAACTACATATAACTTAATCATAGTTTAGAACTGTGCTTCTCCACATTTTCCCTTTATACATGAACTCTGAAGCATTGTGCTAAAAGGGAAATATCAATAAAATACTTAGATTCATAAACCAAAGTGTTAGTAAGCAGGGCATTTGCCTTGCACATAGCCAACATAGCTGAATTCCTTTCACCCCCATATGGTCCCCTGAACACTGCCAGGAATTTCCCTGAACACAGAGTCAGAAGTAAGCCCTGAGCATCACTGGTTATGAATGTCTTAATTGGCCTCATGAATATTAATTTTGTTTACTTTACTTGAATATAAAACAGTTGAAATATTAAAAATATCTACAGGTATATACAAATATCTATTATTAACAGTATTGATTCTCTGACTGTATCTCAACAATTATTCAAAAGCTCCCAATGGCATTTGTGATAGGACTTACAAAATAGCAATGCTATTCCCAACAGTATGGCAAGGATGGCCCACTTTCCAAGTCTTGTTTCTACATTTCCGGTCCTTGCATCTGAGCGAAGCGTGCATTCATTTTCCACCACACAGTCACATAACTTCACATTTACTGCACTGATCTGTGACAGGCCATGGGTATCTGTAACTCGGATAGATACTGGATATGTTCCAAACGAGGCATCTCTTCTTTCTAAGGAAATACGTGCTGCTGTATCTAAAAAACAAAACAGAACAAAAATAAAACAAAGTCAAACACTATGAAATGTCACTGATCTCTTCTTTGATATGTAACTATTAATAATCATCAGATTCTCATATGAGCAGATATTCATGATGCTACACAAGATTGTAAAGGTGAACAAATTGAATAGTTCTGAACCTTAGCTAACTGAAAAAGGTCTTTTGACTTTTGTTATACTGTATTTAACATAAATAAATCCTTCTAGTTATCAAGTGATTAATGCAACTTTAGAAATTGGTTGGGAACGGGGGCCGGGCGGTGGCGCTAAAGGTAAGGTGCCTGCCTTGCCTGCGCTAGCCTTGGATGGACCGCGGTTTGATTCCCCAGTGTCCCATATGGTCCCCCAAGCCAGGAGCAACTTCTGAGCACATAGCCAGGAGTAACCCCTGAGCGTTACTGGGTGTGGCCCAAAAACCAAAAAAAAAAAAAAAAAAGAAATTGGTTGGGAAGTATTTGGGCCATCCCCACTGGTAATTATGGTTGACTGCTGGTGCTATGCTAAATGACCACTCCTGGTAGGATTCAGGGGATCATATGGGTTGCCAGGGCATGAACCAAAATGGCTGCTTATAAGGAAAGTGCCCTGGCAACTGTACTATCTCTGTGTCCCCACAAGTTTAGAATTTTAATAGAACCATTCAGAGTAATATTTTCTTTCATGTAAGATTTATCATGAACAAAATGAGATAATAGTATGAACTTCTTAATTTTTCCCCTTACATTGTTTTTATACATTGAGAAAACAATTACACTTGTACCTTTTCTCAGAGCCATTTCTGACCACTTAGAACATCATTGGCTTAAGGTAGACCTAAGACCTGAGTTATGGTAGAAAATTACTAGAATAGGACACTGACGTGAACTATTTTTCTTGGTTGTGATTTTTTTGGGGGTCAAAGTTAGAAAATTCTTAGGCCAATCTCCTGAATAGCCTAGGGCACAGAAAGATAATATGAAGATGGGGTCCAGGCCACATGCCCGCACTTAGGATAAACCTTCCCCACTTAACTGGTCCAGTATGACATGCTGATTTCTATGTCATTTGATGTTCCAAATATAAAATTTGGATAAGGAAATCTTTGAACAGGGTTTTTAAAAAAATGTATGGTAAACTAGATAAGTCAGTTATATTAAACAAAACCATTAAGACATAATATGCTATGGTATATTGCATTCATTATCACATTTATCTCTCCAAATAACAAAATTTAAACGTGCATAAATTGAAACAGTAAATGAATAACACTAACAATTACATAACTTATAAGAAAAGTTGCTAGAATTTGCCACTGAGCCTATATGATTTCCAAGACTTCATAAAGTATGTACTTATGCTACTGTTTCCCAGGTTTTGACTTACTTCACAGGCCCCTAAAATTTAAAAAAAAATAAAACTTTGACTAACAAAATATTGTAAACATTTTATTTTGCTAAATAGAGATATTAAAATTTTTATTACATCCTGGAGCCAGGTGATAGCACAGCAGTAGGACATTTGCCTTGCACACAACTGGCCCAGAATCAACCTGGGTTATATCCCTGGTGTCCCATATGCATATTCAATACTATTTGAAAAGAATCAGCATATAACATCAGATCAGTAGAAATTACAAACCTGAAAATAAGATTAGTTCTTCCCAAGTAAAAAACAATTGATAAACTACATACACAAACATGTATCTCAGAATACTGTTGTTAAAAAAACTCAAAATGCAGTCATCTCACAAAGCAAAATTCATAGTATACCATAGTACACTGATGTTATCACTCCCCCCAAATTCCTGCTTAGTTCACCTGGAGAGGGAGATCCTCCCACTGCAGGGAGGGGTCTGTAGTTGGTAATTAAGGCCTGGGTGGGTAAAAGAAGATTGGGGAAATTCAACAAGAAGCCTCAGAAGAAAGGAGACAGAATAGAGAGATGAGAGATGGTTGGGTTCACAGAGGCTGTTTAGATTAAAAGCCTCACATGGTGGTTAGAACCTTGTAACAAAGCTTCATGTCTCCTGACTTCTACTGAATGCTTGTGGATCATTTCCTTGCTGTTATCCTGAACCCTCAGACCTGCCAGGCCAAAGAAGCTGCAGGCGACAGGCTGGTCCAGAAAGGCCTCACCATCCATCCATCCACCATCATCCACCACCATCAAGAAATTCTAGTAATTTAATTAATTCAACACACCATAACTACCGGAAATCCTAATTCCCCACCCCATCCCAGCCTAGTTTCTCTTTCCTTTCCATCTGAATCTTTGCTTTCTAACTTACCAGAGTTGAAAATAGAGAAATATTCATTGATGAGCATTCTTTAATGGTACTGAGGAACATTCAGTACATTTAGAGACAAAATGCATTCAGTTTGCTACAGATTCTATCTGTAGCAGTGGACATGCAGAGACTGAGACACTGTGGTCCATTATCCATGAGTTTTAGCAGTGTGAAGATGACATGTGCTAAATAAATATTTAGGACCCCAAATCCCTTTACTTCTGTTATTATAATCAACCTTAGATTCTTTCCAGAGTAAAGTGTGAAGAACAAAGTAGGACTCCGAATGCAGAGAATTCCAAGAAAACAATAGAAATAAAATGCTCAGAAGCCAATGCAGAAACAGAGGGAAGCATAAAATGGTGGATCCACATTATTTTGCAATCAAGGACCAGCAGTGTGGAAAGATAGCAGAGCTGCCTTTAGTGATTATGCCTTAGTGACAAAGGTCATGTTTTCAGGACAGCTTAATCCACTTACAACATGGGAGCACAGAGAAGGTGCCTTATGAGGATACTCTGAAGTGCAGGTTAGCTCTAATTCTCTGTGGGGTTTCTGGGTGCCCTTTGGCCTGAGTTGCAGCTATTCTATTTTTGACTAAACACATCTATCTCTCAGTCTTGTACACCTGCTCATGTAAAACAAGCCCCTTAATATTCCGCCTGATAAAGTCTACTTCCTGGGAGACAGAACTCTGCATGTAGGTATGCTCTTTGTGACTTAAAATACTACTAGGGTATGAAGCATTAATGTAGGTAAGAGGTTCCCAATACAGAAACCTGATCTTTCTCTCTTTCTTTCTCTCCCCCTTCACTCTCTCTCACCCCCATCTCTCTCTCTCTCTCTCTCTCTCTCTCTCTCTCTCTCTCTCTCTCTCATTCACACACACACACTTCATACACTCTAACCACATCCCTATGTGGGTGTGGAGTGAGAATGTACACAACATTAAATGAAATCCTAGCACAAATTGAATTCTAAGTAAGTACTAAAGATATCTACCTTCCATCACTTCAAAAACATAGAAACCTGTTTTCTTTTATTGGTGATTCCAACCTAATAATACATATATAATCGGGGGGAAAGGAGTATTTTAGACATTCTGATGCTGAAAAGAACAAAGTAACAATGAGAAATACATACCATTCAACCTTGCCAGGCTCCACATTCTTGGTGTTTCAGAATCAGAAATATCTTCAAAACTAAATTTAAAGGGTGGACCATTTGTAATATCATCTGGATCGACAGCAACAATTTCAGCACTTGACATGACAGGTTTACAGATGACCACTGTCTCTTTAGGTATGAGTGGGCCATTATCATTCACATCTTCAAGTATAATTCCCAAAGTCCCAGTACAAGACCGTCCATCTAGGAAAATTAGATATGAGTACATTTTTTTAATTTTTCACATCAGTAAATTATAAAGAAACATATTAAAACACTTACTATAGAAAGAATACATTCATTAAAAGTGCCAACACATCAGTAAATTATAAAGAAACATATTAAAACACTTACTATAGAAAGAATACATTCATTAAAAGTGCCAACAACAGTAACAAGCATATACAATCTTATGTATATGTTAAATATACATAATGTTAAAACGTTAAATGTTAAAAAATATTACCACTTTCAAGTGTACAAATAATAATTATTCTTTTATTTATAATGAATTACTAAAATACTGGAATGGACAGGAAAAATTTTACAAAGCTGACCTCTGACAAAGAAAGAAACAAGTTTTTCCCCAATGTAGGATGAGGTTACTGCCTTTATCTCAACTACAGTTGTGTACACTTAACTTTCCACTTCTGAATCTACCGTATTTGCCACGTATAAGATGGCCAGGTGTATTAGACGACCCCTTATTTTACAGTGAAAACATAGGGTTAGGCCTATATTCACTGTATAAGACAGAACGTTCCTGTGCTGCAACTGTACCACAGTGAGCCAATCACAACAAGCAAAGGTTCAAAGGTTCTACTGTCATAGACTTCCTCTCTGACTCTGGCCAACTTGAGCAGGCTTTTGACAGTGTAGATTCGGGTCCAGAACATTGTCTAATTTGCATGCATCAAAAGCCTGCTTGGATTGGTTGAGTTAGAGAGGTGGTCCGAGCAGCCTGGCAGTGATTGGTGCAGGATCCAGTTGGAAAATTCGTTTCGTGGCAATATCCAGATGATTTTCCTTTAGCGGCATATCGAGACATTTTTTGGGATATACTCGGCATATAAGACGACTCCTGATTTTTGGTTGACTTTTTTTCATTTCAAAAGTCGTCTTATATGCTGGCAAATATGGTATCTCCTTCCTCAAAATCTATGATTAAAGATTTACAAGAAAGTTGAAGAAAGAAAAGGAAGGAAGGAAGGAAGGAAGGAAGGAAGGAAGGAAGGAAGGAAGGAAGGAAGGAAGGAGGGAGGGAGGGAGGGAGGGAGGGAGGGAGGGAGGGAGGGAGGGAGGGAGGGAGGGAGGGAGGGAGGGAGGGAGGGAAGGAAGGAAGGAAGGAAGGAGGGAGGGAGGGAGGGAGGGAGGGAGGGAGGGAGGGAGGGAGGGAGGGAGGGAGGGAAGGGAGGGAGGGAGGGAGGGAGGGAGGAAGGAAGGAAGGAAGGAAGGAAGGAAGGAAGGAAGGAAGGAAGGAAGGAAGGAAGGAAGGAAGGAAGGAAGGAAGGAAGGAAGGAAGGAAGGAAGGAAGGAAGGAAGGAAGGAAGGAAGGAAGGAAGGAAGGAAGGAAGGGAGAGAAGCCAGCCTGGGTCCCAAGGTGAAGGTTCAAGAGAGAGTATTTCTATTGCAGGAGGTCCCAGAGGAAACTAGTTCAGATTTTAGGAAAAGGCAGACAAAACCAAAGAAAACAAAAATTTTGAATGATCTGTTTACAAAATTTAAAACAAATAAACATAAATTTCTTATACATTTCCCTCTGCAAATGAAGTGAATGAAAAAGGCTCATTAAAAGGCTTATTACACAGATATTCTAAACTGAAAGTAAACTTATTTAGCCAACTGCTTCCTTTTCAGAATAAAAAAAAATCACTCAGAGGCCCATGAAAATCTATTATTTTTAAGGGAACAACCAAGAGGCCATTCAAAACAACCCTCTCTTCACTTACTATATTGGATGCTACCCTCCTTCACTGGTAAATATCCCCAGGGGGAAAAAAGCACCCATTTTCAGAAATACTGCTTTAGAGCACAAAGAAAGTTAATATGAAACTCAAACAAATATCTAATCTCTTGATTATTTTATTCTCTACCATAGAGGAATGCTGATATAAAATTATTACCCAACTCATCTAATTTCAGACAATTTTCATTTGATCTATAAAGAAACTACCAAGTGCTATTAAATATGTAAAATATATGCATTTTCCTCTATTTTCCTTATTTTCATTTTTATTTGACAAAAATGTGTATGTCTTTAATTAAGGATAATGAAAAAATGTGGAATTAAAGAATAGCTGTTTAACTGGCTAGTAGTATGCTTCTAAAATTTCTTCCCAATTCTGTTTAAGGTAATTAGCATATTTATGATAACTAGCATATTTATTTTAATGTGACACAAAGGTCAAATGTATGTATGGAAAATTCTATGCAGCAAATAATTTTAATGCAGGTATTATTTTAATATTTATTATTAAATAATATTTAATAGCTAAGGATATTACATGCAAATAAAATACTTAATCATAACTATAAAATTACATTCATATAGCATCCTTAGTCAGAATTAGACTTACTTTTGCCAAAAATCTGATAAAACTATTTCCTAGTTCTATTTTTCTACAACTAAACTACTTTATAAATCAACTTAAAGTAAGATGCTATACAAAAGTAGGCTAATTTTAAAAGTAGTAGTTAAACATGAATAACTGTTTCTCAGTTTTATTAATGGAGATATTTGAAAGTTGAGAATGTATGGATCTGACAAAAATATATGTTGTTCATTGAAAAAGGGATTATGCATGTATTATGTAGCCACTTCAAAAACAAAGTTCTTACCTTTATCTGATGCCAGGATAGTAATATTATAAATACCATTTCTTATGTTCTCAGCCTCCCTATCCAGATTCCTGAAAACCGTGATTGATCCTGAATTTTCTTCCACAGTTACCCACCCTTTGGGATCAATTACTTTCTTATACCTGTTAATAATAATAAAATAGTTCATAGTCCAATTCAAAATAATGGTAACAGAAGAAATACTAAGTTTTTAAAACATGATAAATTTGAACTTGACTGAAAAAAAAAAAGTAAAAATACCTTATGCCACTGCCACTTTTTGTTTCTGGGTCATATGCCTTATATCCATTTATCTTTGTTCCCACTGGACTATTTTCCTTAATTCGTATGTTTTGCACAAGAGGACTACACTCAGGACCCTCATCCTGGTTTTGGATGTTAATGGTAACTGTTGCTGTACTCATGGTTGAACGGAATCCTGTCTCTTTTGTATATGGAGCTTCATTAACAACACCAATTTGTAGGCTCACCTGCTGGCGCTCCTCATAATTTAATGCCTGTAAAAACAAATAAGTTGAAATCAGATCAAGACATTTAATATTCTGACATTCTCTATTAGTATACATAGAACTAGTTAAATTTGAAACATAAGTTCTGTGTTGAAAACAATCATGAGAATATTAACTACATATCCAAAATGTAGTAATGGGAAAAGAGGAATCATTCAAGTAACTGTGTATTTGGGTGAGGCCATCTAACAAACAAAATCAACTGTTCCTTAACAAACAGTATCACAATCATTTTTATTGTTCAGTTAAGTCAGTGCTTCTCAAATAGTGGAGCGCATATATATGTGTGTGTGTGTGTGTGTGTGTGTGTGTGTGTGTGTGTGTGTGTATACATACATATGTACTTTGAGTAGCTGATGGTTCCAATTCTGTGCCAGAAATCTAAGGATATTCTGGATATTATTAAACAGATGTACTAATTGTCTAACAAAGAATAACTTATCCTTTAAAAAAATTCAATGATTAAACTGGGGCCCTGAACCAGTTATAGAAATTTTATAAATTATAAATTGGCATCAAAATATTATTAATTTTTGATAGGCTAGTTATAAATTACATACTATAGCACACTAATTGAGCACAATGCTATTCTTAAGCTTTGAAGTATAAAAATGGCTCCTCAAAATAGACACATTATGCTGTCATATAACTGAAGCAGAATTTACATTTATTTATGTTTTATTTTGCTTAACTATACATACTTATATTTACCTATATTTGTCAGAATTTCTTTGTTTTTCTCATTCTCTATTGTGCTACCTTATGGCACTCTAAGATTCAAATAGCTACTCACCTTAACCACACATAAAACTCCCTCATTGGTATTGGGATCCGTTACAATTTTAAAGTTTCCATTTTCATTGCCCTTTAAAATGGTGTAATTTGCTCTCCAATTAGCAGTATGAATTAAATCCTTATCTTCTACGGAAACTCGTAAGATTTCTACATTATATCTATTTTCTTCCACTGATGCCACATACTAAAATGATAAATAGAAAGTTTGATTAGCAAATCACAAACACAAAATGTCATAGAAGTATTTTCAATTCTTCAAATTATGAGAGTATTATGTTTACATGATCTTAAACCAACCCTAAGTTGAAATGGCTGTCATATGACTTGGAAAACTTCATCTAAAACCACAGACCACAGATGGAGATGAAAATATTTAGCAACTAACACTGAATGCACATCTTTCTCTTATTAATGTCATATACTTACAGAAGTTTTGGTAAATGTTGGCAAGTTATCATTCACATCTTCAATATGAATGACACAATTAGAAGTAGTATGCAAACCAAAATACTGGCCATTCATGTCTTGTACCTTTATCTTTAAATAGTATTTATCGATTACCTGATAGGAAAATAAAAGTATAATTATTAAGAGAAAGCAGTTAGTCAGGCATTTCTGCCACTAAGTCATACTTTGCCTGCTTACTTTGACCCCAATGAGATTTTTAATTAACCAATTCTGCCAAAGTGACCCACCTATGATAACTATAAAAGAATAGTTGTCTGATAATCTGCTTTTCCTAAGCACATATATCCCTTATTTATTTGATAAAATATGTAGAATTAATAGCATTTCATGCAGTAATGCATCAAATTATTTTGTACTGTTCACCATAAAAATAAATGAATTTATTAAAAAAAGTAAACATCAATTTCACTTAAGGAAGTCCTTGCAAATACAGAAACATGATTATGCTAAAGTTTGTTAAAATGCAAGCTACAATATTTGTAAAAACAAATGAAAAAGAGGCATGGGGCTGGAGTGATAGTGCAGCAGCAGGGTATTTGCCTTGCACACGGCTGACCTAAGATGGACCTATTTTGATCCCAAGCGAGGAGCAATTTCTGAGCGAATAGCCAGGAGTAACCCTTGAGCATCATCAGGTGTGGCCAAAAAACAAAAACAAAAAAAAAATATATAGGAGGCAAGCATAAAATACTGCTGCAAAATAGTATATTTTGTACATATATATTGTTATTTTCAAATAAAATTATTTTCACATGAAAGACACCTAAGGCTATTCAGACTATTTACTTGGAAGACGTTTTATCCAGCAAAGAGCAAAAAATGTGTTACTTCAAAAAGGGAAATTTTTCTGGTTTCCAAAAATAAATTAGAGCTTCAAACAAAATTTAAACATTTGGAGAATTTCTGGGGCCGGAGAGGTGGCGCAAGCGGTAAGGCATCTGCCTTGCCCATGCTAGTCTAGGACGGACTACAGTTTGATCCTCTGGCTTCCCATATGGTCCCCCAAGCCAGGAGCGATTTCTAAGCACATAGCCAAGAGTAACTCCTGAGTGTCACCAAGTGTAGCCCAAAAACAAAAACAAAAAATTGGGGAGAATTTTTATCAACCTTTATTATATTGATGGAGGTGAAAAGGTGATTTTTATTATTTCTTGATGAAATGGGCTAATTTATTCCAAAGTTCTATATAACTTATTGATCTACTTTCCAATGGTCAATGCATGCACATACAAAAGTAAACATGGGTAAACTATTCATATAGTTCATAGACTATATGGGTATTAAATACAGTGCTGTACTTTAATGTAGAAAAAAAAGATCTTTGATTAAGCTTGAAAATGCAAATTGAAGAAAACAATCAGAAAATGATCACTGGTCAAGGTTTAGTATCAAAACTTTAGTATCAAAGAATATCCATAAAAAGGGCTGGAGAGATAGCATGGAGGTAAGGCGTTTGCCTTTCATGTAGAAGGTCGGTGGTTCAAATCCCGGCATCCCATAGGATCCCCCGAGCCTGCCAGGAGTGATTTTTGAGCATAGAGCCAGGAGTAACCCCTGAGCGCTGCCGGGTGTGACCCAAAAAATATTCCTATCAAAATACTCTTTTATTTTTATTTACTTATTTATTTATTTATTTATTTATTTATTAAATCACATCTAGCAGGGCTCAGGACTTACTCCTGGTCTGCTCTCAGGTTTCACTCCTGTTGGGCTTAGTTGACCAAAATGGGTGGTGGTATCAAACAGTGTCAGCCACATGCACAGCAAGCACCCTACCTGCTCCTTATTACTCTAGTCCCAGTTCTCCTCTCTTTTAAATCTTCATATAATGAAAAAAAAATTTGTTTTTGTTTTGGGCTATACTCAGTAGCACTCAGCGGTTACTTCTGACTTTGCACTCAGAAATCACTCATGGAAGGCTCAGGGGACTATATGGCATGCTGGGGATCAAACCCAGGCGGGTCCTAGGTTGGCCGCGTGCAAGACAAATGCCCTACCTGCTGTGCTATTGCTTCGGCTTTGTCCCATTGAGTGGATTTTTTCTACACATCACTAAATCTATGTCATAACAAACTGAATTCAGAATATGTAAGAATACACTTCTGGGGCTGGAGAGATAGTACAGCAGGTAAAGTGTTTGCCTTGCATGCAGCAAACCCAGGTTCAATCCCTGATATAGTCCCATGAACAATGCCAGGAGTGATCCCTGAACACAGAGCAAGGAGGCCCCTGAGCATCACCAAGTGTGGTCCGAAAGTAAAAAAAGAAAAGAATTGGCTTGCTTTGAAATAAATCAAGTACTAAAAAATATTGGAAAATACATAATGCTCTTCTCACTAAACAATTTACATATAAATTAGAAAAAATTAATTATTATGCTATTTGTTAATATATAGTATATTTGTTATTTTCAATGGAAAAGACTAAATTTTTATCACTTTTACATATTAATAAAATAATTAATATTAATAAAAATAATTCATATAAATAATTTAGATTACTCAAATCTATTTGCACATAAAGAAGTTCCCGATGATCACTGCTCATGAGGAATAAAAAAAAGAAAAGAAAAAAGAATGTTTTAGTCCTCAAAGTAATATGTTAAACCTATGTTACTACATTGTGACCTTAGAGATTATAGATTATATAACCCAGATAAACTGCTATGAGAATTCAGATTGAAGAAATGCTTGGTAGAATGGGTAATATTAAATAATCAAAGTGAAAGAATTACCATGTAGAATAGATGAAGTCAAATGAATAAACATACATGTAACAAAATTCTGGAGATAATATCCACATACTTTGGATAGTAATGATCTCAAAAGAAATCAATTGATTTTCTAAACTTAAATCCAAGAAGACAACAGAAAAGTTATTTGTGAAAAACTAAATCATACCAATTATAAAACAAGGAAAGGAGAGCATTTTAGAAAGAAAAATGAGTTCAATTTTAGATGTGTTCACCTTAGATATCCATGAAATAGTCCAAATAAATATTTATAATAAGCAATTGAAACGTTAAACTCAATATTAGAGAAATATAAACTATCTTTAAACTATATAAGGTGAAGAAAGTGCATGTAATTATTTAGAAAGACACACAAAAAAGAAAGTTATATGTAGATAATAAATTTTTGTACATTTTTTAGAAAGCTTCCCTTCACATATTTAACTTTCTTGGTCTCCTTTTTTGTTTTTGTTTTTGTTTTCTGGGGGTGACAACTAGCAGAGTTCATGTCTTATTCTTGCAAGGCTTGGGGGACCATATGGAGTGTGAGGGATCAAATTGGGGTCAGCCACGTGGAAGCCAAGTGCCCTTCCCACTATAATATATAATATCTTTCCAGTCCCTACATCTTACCTTTAATGCAATATATATATATATATATATATATATATATTATACATACACACACGGTTATACAGAAACTGCTTTGTATTTTATAAGACATGCTAACAAGAGAGCAATTAACAATAAAAAAATAGTACCCTGAAAGATTAATGACTTCTACTAGTATTTTAAATAATTTTTCTAAAATTATACTCAAAAATATAATTTTTCACTTCAAAAGACATCTATAGGTGATATACAGAGATATCAACATTATACAATAACCAGGGTTAATCAACTTTATTAGTGACAATTTCTACTACCTCTCTGTCTAACTGAGATGATGTAGTGGTGATCACTCCTGTAGCTGGATGCATGGAGAACAGGGTTGGAGCTTTCGGGATCTGCTCGATAATAGTGTACTTCAGTAGTGTGTGCAATGTATCAGGTTCATCTTTGTCAGTTGCACAGACTTGTCCCACAGTAGTACCTAAATATCAAAATAACTTCTTTAGCTTTCAGAACTTTGATATTTTCAAAATTTCTTTTATTTCATTCCTGTCCATCTATCTCAGAAAAAATGATTCAATGACCAATTTTATAGCTAGTATTAGTTTGTGGGCTCTCATATAAATTGTACTTTCCTTTTAAATAATCCCAGAATTCTACAATTTTAGAATCTGATGACCATATTTATATTTACTGTCTAATTTTATAAATTTGCATATTATTCCCTCATGGCTATCATATTTCAAGACTGAAGATACTAAAATATTCTTTGTCCTTTTCTATTCTACACTTAAATAGCCCATATGGGGTGGTTTTCTCTGAAAATGCTTCATTTAATTAGTTTTCTACAAGATTCAAAAACTTTTCTAGATCTAATGCTTAGTTTTCATATGATTAAAAAATATTTCTGTAATTTCTGGCAATGTCTTTATGAAAATATCAGAAATATTGCAGTATATTAATCATAACAATCTTCAATATATCTCTTCAAAGCTAAGATTTCAGTTGTAAAATACTTATTCTTTTAAAAATGTGTTTTCTTTAAAGTATTTATTTACTCTAATACAGAAAGTCACAAAGTACAATTTAGGCACTGTGTATTGCCATTCTTTGTAAAGTATGTTTCGCTGAATTGTTATAATAATATTGGCATACTCATGTTTATATCCCATTTTATAGATAAAGAAGCTAAGGCTTGTCAAAAAAAAAAAAAAAGAAAATTTCCCAGGAAAAGTGCACCAAGTAAAAAGAAAAATAAAATTCTATCAGTGACCTAATTAATAAACCCCTGGTTTTGCTCATATAAAATAGTACCTCCCAATGACAATGAGAAATTCATTACTTAAAACAGTAAGAATCTAGGGAATATTGAATTGTGAATTGGGGAACAACAACAAAAAAAATAATCTAGGGAGCCAGAGACATAGCATAGTGGGCAGAGTTTTTGCAGTGCACACAGATAACCTAGGTTCAATCCTGGCACCTCATATGGTCCCCAGAACCTGCCAGGAGCAATTTCTGAGGGCAGAGTCGAAATTAATCCCTGAGCACCAATGGATGTGGCTCCAAAATAAAAAATACTACCAACAACAACAACAACCAAAGAACAGTATGATTCTCTATATAATTAAGATAGGAACTCACCGATTCTGCAATTTTCCTGAACAGTAAAATTAAACATTTTTTCTGTAAATATTGGGGAGTTATCATTTTCATCTTCAATTTTGATTACTAGGGTGAGAGGAAGCTCTGGAGTATATCCATCTGGGGTTGTTGCAAAGGCAGTTAGCTAGAAAGAGGGGAGAGAGGATCAAATAATAAAAATAAAACTATTCCATAAAAGAATGATTCAAACTAGTTTTTATTCTAACTTAGAGATTGTTCAATATTGTAATGTGAATCTCACCACTTGACAATATTGTAAATACAGACAAAACCTTAAGGTAAAAAATGGTGGCTAACTTTATGATGTAATATATTTTATTTACATTTATTTAATTTAATTAAAATAATTTGTTTCTGGGGCCAGAGCGATTGCACAGTGGTAGAGCATTTGCCTTGCACATGACTAACCTAGGACGAGGACGGACCTGGGTTTGATCCCCTGGCATCCCATATGGTCCCCAAAGCCAGGAATAATTTCTGACTGCATAGCCAGTAGTAACCCCTGAGTGTCACTGGGTGTGGCCCAAAAACTAAAAGTTAAGTAAATAAATAAAAAAATAAAATAAAACAGTTTGCTTCTTCACCATGCTATATTGTTCACTGGTGTAATGGTTTTATTATTTTCTCAAAATAGTGTTAGTATTATTCTGAGGATTCTTTCAGAATTGATTCAAAAACTTGAGATATGTATCTAAAGTTTAAAAATATTTTCTAAGTATTCTGGAATCTAACCTAATATTTAAATTCTTAATTCCAAGAAGCTAAGATATTATTTTGTACTAATTAAGATTGTAGACATATTCAGTTATATTTATATAATTATTTTCATAAAATCTTTTTTAAAAGTTAAGAATAGGTAGACATAATGAAATGGCTATAAATTGTGTGGAAGGGAGGGTAGGAAAAAGTATAAAAGCGGGTAGGGCATTTGTCTTGCATTTTAGCTGACCTATGTTTCATCTATAGCATCCTATATAGTACTCTAAGTCCTATCAGAAAGGACTAAACCCTGATTATTATCCAAAATTCCACTTCCCAAAATAATTGTATAGTGTGTTTCTGTGATGTTTTATTTATTGGTTTGTTTATTTTGGTTTATAGGCCCCACCAAGTGGTGCTAAGTGCATGCTGCTTAGCAATCACATTAGATGTTGCTCTGGGACAATATTGAGGCAGAAATTAAACCTGAACCCATCAAAAAATGGGGAGACAGTGCCTCAGAGAAGAAATACAAATGGCCAAAAGACACATAAAAAATGCTCCATAGGGGCCGGAGAGATAGCACAGCGGCGTTTGCCTTGCAAGCAGCCGACCCAGGACCTAAGGTGGTTGGTTCGAATCCCGGTGTCCCATATGGTCCTCCGTGCCTGCCAGGAGCTATTTCTGAGCAGACAGCCAGGAGTAACCCCTGAGCACCGCCGGGTGTGGCCCAAAAACAAAAACAAACAAAAAAAAATGCTCCATATCACTAATACGGAGATGCAAACCAAAACAACAATGAAGTACTATCTCATACCACAGAGACTGGCACACATCAAAAAATCAAGAACAATCAGTGCTGGTGGGGATGTGGGGAGAAAGGAACTCTCATTCACTGCTGGTGGAAATGCCTTCTAGCCTGTTCTTTATGGAAAACAATATGCATATTCCTCAAAAACCTGGAAATTGATGGGGCCGGAATGATCGATAGCACAACTTTAGGTCATTTGCCTTGCATGTGGCTGACACAGGATGGTTCAATCCCGGCATCCCATATGGTCCCCAAGCCAGGAGCTATTTCTGAACACATAGCCAGAAGTAACCCCTGAGTGTCACTGGGCAGGGCTCCAAAACAAAAACAAAAACAAACAAACAAAAACCATGGAAATTGAGCTCCCATATGATTCAGCAATACCACTCCTAGGGATACACCGGGATAAACTGTAGGAACACAAAAACACAATACAAAAATGCCTTCCTCACACCTATATTTTTTGCAGTGCTACTAACAATATCAATAATCTGCAAACAACTCAGGTGCTCAACAACAGATGAGTGGCTAAATAAACTGTGGTACATATACACAAAAGAATACTATGGAGCCATCAGAAGAAATGAGGTCATGAAATTTTCCTATACATGGATGGACATATATAGGTTTTAAGAAAAGTTTTAAGAAAAGTAAAAAACATTATTGTAATAATCACAGACAATAGAGATGAGGGCTGAAGGTTTGACTCACAATATGAAGCCTGACACAAAGAGTGATGAGTTCAGTTGGAGAAATGACTACACTGACAACTACCATAACAATGGTAGTGAGTGAGGGTAAAAAAGAACATTGACTGCCCAAAACATCTGTATTTTGAATGATTTTGTAAATCACGATGTTAAAATAAAGGTTTTTTGGTTTTGTGTTTTGTTTATATTTTTGCCTTTTTGGGCCACACCCAGTGATGCTCAGGGGTTACTCCTGGCTCTGTGCTCACAAATCGTTCCTGGCTTGGGGGATCATATAGGATGCTGGGGATGAGTCTGCAGTCCATCTTAGGTTAGCATGTGCAAGGCAAATGCCCTACTGCTTGCACCACCACTATAGGCCCTAAAATAAAGTTTTATACAAGGATAAAAAAGTAAATTAAACCTGGGCTTTTCACATGTAAATTATATGTACTACCTCTTTAAATTATCTACCCAGCTCTACTGATTTTTTGTTTATATGATTGTTTTTGGTTTTGATTTTTTTGCACACCTGGTTGTGCTTAGGGGTTACTTCTATCTGTATGCTCAAGTATCACTCCTAGTAGTGCTCAAAAGACTATATGCAATGCCAGAGAGTGGCCCATGTAGACTTGAGTACAGTTCAGTGACAAACATAGTGTATTATTTCTTCAACTCTGTTATTTTCATAAACTGAATTTTAGTTCTAATTTTATTTATAGAAGAAAAAAACAAATGATCACAGATACTTACGAAGTCATATCACATCAATTCCACTGCTAAATATTTAATTTCAAAGTTTGCACAACTATTCATTTAATTTGATAAAATGATACAAAATTAAAGAAACCCAAATAAATATATAATAATAAAAATACAGATAAGCAAGAAATATCTAGAATCAAGAAAATAAAACAAAATTAAGGATCTAGAGAGACATAATAAAGTTCCCCCAGCACTGCCAAGAGAATCCCTAAGCACAAAGACAGGAGTATTGCCCTGAACAACAAAGATGTTGTCCCCAAACCAAATAAAAATAAATAAATATATCAAGTTAAATTAGTAAATACTAATTCTTACAGCACAAAGAGAAACATTCAGATGATAAAATGAACACATAATCTCAGTTAAATAATATCGACATGCTGTTTGCCACAGTTAACTATATCTCCTACTGCAAAGATAACATCACCTAATTTCAGAATTTTACTTAACAGCTCTAGTATCTTGCTTACTTAAATAATTACTCTTCAAAAGTCAACTCTTCTTTTTTGTTTTGTTTTGTTTTGTTTTGGTTTGTTTTTTGGGTCACACCTGGCAATGCTCAGGGGTTATTCCTGGCCTGACGTTCAGAAATTGCCCCCGGCAGGCTTGGGGGGCCATATGGGAAGCCAGGATTTGAACCACCAGCCTTTCTCATGCAAGGCAAATGCCTTACGCTGTGCTATCTCTCCGGCCCCGCAACTCTTCTTTTTTAAATAAATAGAAAACGTATAATTTCAAGAATAATCTAACGTAAATGTTATTTACTCCACAAAGGTTTTTTTAAGCAAATCTATATTTGATAAAGTCAGAACATCAACAGAAATTTAAGCAAAAATATGGTAAACAAAAACATTTAGAGACAAAGTAGCAAAATTTAATAATTTTCAATATAATATAAAAACTTTACCTCAAAAGACGGGTACTGTTCCCGATCTACAGAACGAGTACAATACAGGTTTCCAGTGTCTCTATGTATATAAAACAAATTTTTAGGTTCTCTGTCAACTCCAATTCCCTTTAAAGAATAGTATATAGTGTAGTTTTGTGCTGTGTCAGATTGAACCTAGAAAGTATATTATGATATATATGAGAGAAATATTGATTTTAGCAAAACTTTTATCTATGCACTTAAGTGATGACATTGTCTTTTTTACTATGTTAAACATATATTTTCTTTAATTGCCATATGTAAATAAAAGTAGTAATAGAATAAAAAAGCCTTAACAGAAAAAAAATTATAGAGCAATATATAAGGAAAATGAGTTGATAATGTCTTAGATTTCTAGATCAAGAGAGATTTTTAAAGTTACATGGTATGAACCAAATGTTATTTCTAAATTTTTATGACTTTTCCTGTCTTGGAAAACAGAAAAAATCCTGAGTGATAAATAGTTTCTTGATCAATTTCTTAATGTGAATTTCAGTTTTATATAACATATTTGAAGTAGGACATGAAAACTGCAACTACAGTATACAAAAATTTAAAATATTTTCCACATTGTTTTAGCTGGAATTTTATTTATAATATTATTGTTTGCAATAATTTTTTCTTTGTTTTCAATAAATCTCTTATTTTAATAAGAATGGTAAAAACAAATATGACAGATTGGTGGCCAATCTGAACTTTTGGTGCTTGATTAAATATTTTGGCAAGTATAAATTTTTGGTACTTATATAAAGATGCATATTCCCCCAAAAAATGTTTAAGCCATCTCCAGAAGATTTTATCTATATCATTATGGTTAACACTATTGTTTTCTAACAACTCATCTCAGTTTTCTTCTGCTATTCATTATATTATCCTGTAAACATTGCATTTTTTTGAATATAGAGAAGAGGGTTTCCTTCATCATTTTAAAAAGTGAGGGAAATTAAAAAAAAATGGTAAGTCATAGACTAAATGTCAGTGGCCACTCATGGCTGGGAGAAGACAAACAGGTTGGCATGGTTCTTCCACTAAATACTAAAAAAGAGTAAACATAGATCCACTTCTATGTAACTAGTAGAGTTAAATGTACATGTCTCATATCATGCCATTTAGTTCTTTTCTAATGAAAATTATTTTGGGGGTTTTGAGACTGCACTCGCTTTATAAAACACTGATATAAAAGCTTGTATAATTTATATAAGGCTTATATAAAAACTCATGAAGCAACCAAATGATTGAGAGTGCTAGATGGGTTTTACATTTTTTAAACAGACTTCAAAGAGTAAACTAAATTATATTGTATATAATCATAAAAAATATTTGTACTCATTACTGTAAGCTAAGATACACATTTATTCAATCACATATTAGTGCACACCCATTTTATAAATAACCGCATGTTCAGTATTCAAATCAATGGAATAGAAACCACAGATTTTCATAGTGGAAGGAATGTGAACCGTACCTGTTGAAGGAAAAGTGGGAAAGGACCCAAGGAATTCTCTACCATTGAACAAGGAATAGGTGCCCATCTTCTCTTGGCACGACTTAGAACTTTTTCTTTAGGGTGACTTTGTTTCAGTACCTCAATTTGAAAAGAGAAAAAAAAAATACAGACATTAGAAATTGAATGAATCACTTTTCCTCTAATGAAGATGAATGTGAAGACTGTGATAATGCTTGGTAATCTAGCTAAATGTCTACATTAGAAAAAAAAGAAAGAACTTCACTACACTCACAGAAATCCTCACTTAAATATGGCAGTAATATGGGGAAAATAAAATAAAATCAGAAGCCTACAAGAAAATTAAAAAAATAAATAAATAAAAAGGCTATTGCCACATTGCCATGCCAAAAAAAAAAAAAAAAAAAAAAACACGAACCATAAGGGGTGAAATATGCAAAGAAAGTAGAGCATTTTAAAATTTAGGTTAAGTGCCTTCTGGCTCCCTTCCCTCACCAGCAAATAGGAAGAGCCAAGGGATCAATAAAGAAATCTATGTCAGAACAAGAAAGGAAACATGGTGACAATTCTTTAACTGCTACAGTACACAATGGCTCATTCAGAAGTTATTTTTAGCCCAGAATTATGATATAACCAGCACAGCTTGGGGTTCTATTTGCAGCCAAAAATAATCATCAGGGCAGGAAAGATAACACAGCAATAGGGCATTTGCCTTGCACGCAGATAATCCAGGAATGAGGGTGGTTCAAATCCCAGCATCCCATAAGGTCCTCAGAGCCTGCCAGGAGCGATTTCCGAGTGCAGAGCCAGGTGTAATCCCTGAGTGCTGCCTAGTGTAACCCAAAACAAAACAAAAAAAAAAAAGAAGAATCTGTATTCAAAGACTACCCGAAAAATGCCACCTTACATACATGAGTGCTCCAAGACACATTTAAAATCTAGTCTATAGTCAAGATCAATAAATGTTTCATTCTATATAGATTCAACTTTCCCTAAGTACTCCTAGTTTCTCCTTTATGTCTCAAACAATAAGAGAAAAAAAAATCTGCATTAACCTATCCCTTTCTGTCTGAACACTGTCACACTCTATATTGGTTTTCAATTGTCTTTAAGCCATGCAGATTCCTTTCGGATTCAACTGCCAGGCATTATTTCTCAATCTTCCTTGGTAATGTTACAATGTGTAAAGAACATGTTTCATTATACTTATTTTATAATTTAGTATACCATTGCTTGGTTCTCTAAAAGGACCAGTATTTGCTTCTGTTCCTGGTTATGGGTGTTGGAAAGTATTATGGTAAAATTTCTCTTCTCTGAGGATGAAAAAACAGCATGTCTTGTATAGACTGAACCATCTTCAAAGACTTGGAAATCTGGATCACTTGATTGAATTCGATTTGCAGATCTAAAGCACTCCTTCAGGTTAACTGTGTAAAATATATATAGCATTTACATATAATACGTTTGTAAGACAAAACATACAACTCTATAGTCTTAAAGGTATATTTTGCAATCTGCAAGAATAGCCGTAAACAAAATTACTTATACTCACACTTACAAATTTCCCATTTTTTAAAAGGATTTATAAAATGATATAATTTAGTAAGTTCTGAAACATGCATAACACTTCTAATAAGTAATTTATATCCTTTTAAAGAGGAGATATTTCCCCTCAAATAAATTCATGGAATGCCTGTCTAGCCTGTCACTAAAAAGGCTTTTCTTTATTAACTGAAACTAGCTATAGAATAAAATATCAGAGGGCTGAAATAATAGTACAGAAGGTATGGGGCTTGCCTTAATTGCAGCCAATTAGGGTCTGATCCCCAACAAACCACAAGGTGCCTAGAAACTGCCAGGAGTGACCCCTGAGTCACAGAGCCAGTAGTAAGCCCTGAGACCACTGGGTTGGACAAAAATAAATTTAAGGAAAAGAAGATAAAACATTAGAATGATCAAAGATAGAAGACAAAGGACTAATATGGCCAGTTATTTAATTAAAATATTACTGAACTCTATATCTTTTCTTTTTTTTTTGTTTTTGTTTTTGGTTTTTTGGGCTGATGCTCAGGGGTTACTCCTGGCTAAGCGCTCAGAAATTGCCCCTGGCTTGGGGGGACTATATGGGACGCCGGGGCGTCGCGCTCTTTCCTTGGCTAGCGCTTGCAATACAGACACCTTACCTCTAGCGCCACCTCGCCGGTGAACTCTATATTTTTTCTAAGAGAGCATAGTATGTTGTCATTAGTGTGATCTTTTCTCACTCATTTAAATTATATGGATTGATTTTAAAAGGGGGAATAATATTAAAAATAGGTCAAGTATTTAATTATAAAAATTAAAAAGTAAAACTCTGTAAAATCAGGAATAAGGGGCCAGGGAGATAATTTAGATGGTAAAGCACTTGCTTCGCTTGTAATACAGGTTCCATCCCTAATACTGCATGAGGTCCCTGAGCACCACCCTAATGAGCTGTGAGCACAGATTGAGGAGTCAGCTCTGACCACAGTTAAGTGTAGCCCAACAAAAAACAACAACAACAACAACAAACAAGAAAAAGCTATGCAAATATTTATTTCGTAGAAACGTATTCTATACACTTTACCTAAGATAACTATTATTTATTAAATACATTTCAAATAAAGTATCAACTTCAATCATGTGTATATAAAAGAATAATATTCCTTTCACTGGAATGATACCATATGGATTACAAATGACAATGTAGGTTAAAACGTTAAAAATACAGTTTTCTTTTCAAAATTACATTAACTTTAAAAGATCAGACTACGGGGCGGTGAGGTAGCGCTAGAGGTAAGGTGTCTGCCTTGCAAGCGCTAGCCAAGGAAGGACTGCGATTAGATCCCCCAGCATCCCATATGGTCTCCCCCAAGCCAGAGGCAATTTCTGAGCGCTTAGCCGGGAGTAACCCCTGAGCATCAAACAGGGTGTGACCCAAAAACCAAAAAAAAAAATCAGACTGCATATAATTTATTACATTATTCAGCAGTTTCTTACCTCTACCAACAAGTTTTCCAGCATCTAGTTTAGATGGAACATACAGAGTTACCTGCTGACAAGCATCACAGGCAAATGCTAGGATCTACAAAAAAGAAATCAAAGTCATAAAATATATCTATTGCTAGTTTATAACTGTACATTTCTATAAGTATATATCACTATATAATTTACAAATTAAAATTAAAAATACAGACTTAAATAAAAAATTTAAAAACTGAACTGAGGGGAAAGTAAAATGATAAGCTAATAAACAAGTGAATTAAGTAAACAAACTCATTTCTTCATGAAGCATAAAAATGTGGAATTCTTTATTACTATTTTAGTGGATAACTTGAGGAACCAGTGACAAACTATCTGGATATAGGTCTATAAGTAAAAGAGACAAAAATAAATTTGATGACTGGTGAATTTTTTTCCACAAACTTTCACTTGCTTTTGAGCTATAGTGTCATTTTAATAAGTCCCTAATATTTTCATTTAGAAAATATTTTACTTAAATTTTTTAATGAATGAGTGATTTACAGTGAACCAATTCCAATGCAACCAATATATTAAATATTCTTGAATTCAGCTCAGTTTTCTCTAAAACAACTGACTTTTTGAAAATATCTATTATTATTTGTTTGGCCAAAAGAAAAAGTTAATTATAATTTGCATAATCATTTATATATATTAAAAACATAGATTTACATATTAAACTTTGGGTTAAAGTTTTATTTCCAATCCATGTAAAGACCTGTTAGTTATACAATTTAAATTAGATGCCAAAGATCAGGTATAACAGCTTATATTTCATTTGGAAACTGGAGATGAACATAATAGTTGAACTGCATTAGAACTAAAAATTAAGATAAGAACATTTTTCATTAGATGGATGGATGGAGCAAAGAGAAAAGGAGTAGAATCAGACTAAAATTGTAATAAATCACAACCAACCAACCAACCAACATTTATTGGATATTTTGCAATATGCTAAGCAATATAAAAGGTATATTTTATACAGAATATACAAAAGTGAGCAAATGACTCATGGGGTTATTTAATAAAAGATTTAATAAATGTACAACTGCATAAAATCCAAATAAGGCAAGAAAGAGATGTTAGGTGAAAAAATCAAATAAAAATAATGACAAATTAGGGGCCAGAGCAACAGCACAGTAGTAGGGCATTTGCCTTGCATGCGACTAACCCAGGACAGACCTGGGTTCAATCCATGGCATCCCATATGGTTCTCAGAGCCAGAAGTTTTTTTCTGAGTAACCCCTAAGCATCACTGGGTGTAGCCCAAAATCCAAACAAACAAATACAAACAAAAAACAAAACAAAAGAATGACAAAATGAAGACCTGAAGTCCAAATAATATGAGAGGAAAACCAGCTCATTAGCTGGTAAAGTGTTTTCTAGGGGAAACAAAAAATTTACAGAAACCGAAATGAGGGTGAAAACTCAAATGGCTGAAACACATGTTCAAGACCCAATTTCTACCCCTGGTCCAATTCAGTTGGACCAAGTATTAGAAGTTCCTTTGACAACTGGGCATTGCTTTCTAAAAACAATTTAAAAGAAATGCATAGTAGTAGACTACTACTAGTAGTAGACTAGTAAAGAAAAAATAATAAAGGATAATATCCAAAGAATACCCAGGAAAAAATTACATAAATTGCGCAAGGTCACACCTAAGGAGTGCAATTTTTTTCAAGATGCAAAGAGAAGCAACATCTGTGTGTGAAGCTGCTATTTTTTATAGCATAATTAGCATTAGCATTTGTTTGTAATTATTTCAGTAGTCATGTGAGAATAGACCCTACATGTGCAAGTGTGAGAGCACACTGGAAGCTACAGCAACGTCTTAGAGGAAAAATGGAGATGAAATAAAAGATAATAAGAGTGGAAACATGAAATGGCTAAATTAAGGTAAAACTTTCTTTTCTTTTTTTAAATTTGTTAAAGACTACTCAAGTGAAGCAGTGGGAGTGGAGAAGGAACAAAGAAATCTGTAACTGGCTGTGATCAATTAATTGTAAACACCACTGCACTCAGACCAGCCTAAGGTAATACTTTCAACAACAGTATTCTAGACTTCCATTCATAAATAAATTTAACAAATATTTGTTTAATAACTATTGTGAAACAGGTAGGGAAACATAAACCTAATTATTACTAAAACTGGTAGTCTCTTCTCAGAGCCAGGTGAAGTCACATAAAGAATAGGCACAAATTGCCATGTTTAAAAGGAGGCAGAACATATATAATCCAAATAGAAATAGCACTTGTAAAGACCCAGAGATGGCAAAGACCTAAATCTGAAATCTGGCAGAGTTGGTTTATATAAGAACAACAGAAGCATAATATGAATTCAGAAAAGTAAATATGGCACAGCTTCTGAAAGCATCAAAGAAGTATGTGGAACTACTTTCCTAGGATAATGAGATTTGTTTTAGGCAGATAAATTACATAAACTAGGTAAATTCTGTCACGTCTGTTCATCAAAGGTGTTCATTCAGAATAAGTCCCAAGCCAAAACTAAAAATGTAGGTGCATCTATTGTATCTATCCTAAAGCAGATAGCTAGTAAGGCCTAAGCATAATAAATAAATAAAAATAAAATAACTCCATGCTAATGCCAGACACTATTGCCAAAGGAACCAAGGAATCCAGAAATAATTGCTGAGCTATAAGTTTTAGCCCTGTGTTTTGGGTCTTAACATGTTGAGAGTAATACCAGATCATGGGCACACAAAGAGCTGAGAAAAGCCTCCTGAATAATTCTTGAAATTGGAACCCAAGAGCAAAACCTTCATAATAAAGGCATATAAAATGTAACTTAACTCTAAGGGCCTGAGCGATAACTCAGCAGTAGGGTGCTTGCCTTGCAGGTAGCTGACCCAAAACGGACCTGGATTGGACCCTCGGCGGTGTCCCATATGGTCCCCCAAGACAGGAGCAATTTTTGAGTGCATAGCCAAGAGTAACTAACCCCTGAGCATCACCAGGTGTGGCCCAAAAAACAAAAGAACCAAAAAAATAAATAAATAAAAGAAGTAACTAACTCTATATGGGCTTGAGATCATTGTCATAACACTTGCTTTTTTTGACGCTTCAAGCCATTAACTAATTTTGGAAGTCCTAGCATGTTCACAAACATATACACTGAAAGATAGTTGACAGTATTTAATAATTATTCTAGTATTTTAATAAGTCTGATAATAATTGATACTAATTATTCAGTCTGACTTTTAAAGTAAAATGACATAATTGAGAGGACACTAAAGGCAGTCTAACTAGTTCAGAAGCCATAAACTTTCCAAAGTCAACAGTCATTTAGAGCAAACACTACACTAAGCTATGTTAGACAAAAGGAGGATCTTAGATGACACATAGATTGCAAGGAAGAGGTGAAAAAAAATCTCTATGTGCACTTGATATGATTTTGTTTCAATACGTAAAATAAATAAATCAAGCAGTAAATAACTGCCAAATAGTGAATGTAGTAAGGTAGCAGAAAAAAAGTTACACATAGAAATCATTTAATCTTCATATACATAAATAAAATTGGTGAAATAATATAATGTCAATAAAACATTTATAAAAGGAATAAAAATTACAATACCAAAAAGAAACAATAAAATACATGTAAAGAGAAAAACTGAAACAAGGTTTGAATAACACAAAAGTAATTGCACAATGTCTTGTGCAAAGGCATTACCATAGGGAAAGTCAACAACCTAAACACAAAATTATTATTAGATTATATTAAAATTTTATGATTCCAATAAAATTCTCAAGTATTTACTCTGGAACTAGACAAGTTTATTTAATGTATCATTAGGAAAAATAAATCATTAGGGATAGCATGAAAAATTACAAAACAAATACAATTATAAAATCTTAATAATTAAAGTAAATCTTAATAATTAAAGTAATGCAGTATTGACATATTAAAGATGATATTTACATGTGAATTGGAAAAAATAATAACAATTTTCATTTTTATTTAATACAACTGAATACAGTCCATAAGGCTGCAAGTTTTGTTTATCAACAGAATATGAGAATTTCTGTTTCTGTTTTTGCTTAGTAGCATGTTGTTAATCTCTGGATGTTTGCCAAATGTGAAATGACACTTAACTCATTTGTTATATTTTATATAGTTATATTTTATATATTATATTTATATATAATTTTGGGAATTTATACCCATTTCCAAGTTAAACTATATCTTGATTTACTTTTTTTTTTTTTTTTGTGGTTTTTGGGTCACACCCGGCAGTGCTCAGGGGTTACTCCTGGCTCCATGCTCAGAAATTGCTCCTGGCAGGCACGGGGGACCATATGGGACGCTGGGATTCGAACCGATGACCTCTTGCATGAAAGGCAAACGTCTTACCTCCATGCTATCTCTCCAGTCCTTGATTTACTTTTTTATATTAGTGATTTACTTTTTATATTAGTATATTAGATTAAAATTTTTTGTTTATTAATATCTTTATTTAAGCACCATGGTTACAAACATGTTTGTACTTGGGATTCAGTTATAAAAAGTCCATCCCCATTCACTAGTGCAACCTTCCCACCATCAATGCCCCCGTTTTCCTCCTCTCCCACATGCTATTTCTATTTCTCTCAAGCACTACCATTGTCATGATAGATGATAGTTGTTGGTGTAGTTATTTCTCTAACTGCACTGACCAATCTTTGTGGTAAGGTTCATATCATGGGCTGGTCCTTTCAAATCTCATCTCTTATTGTCACTGGGTATTATTCATACTAAATATTTTTCTTAAATCCCACATATAAGTGAGACTATTCTGTGTTTATCTCTCTCCCTCTGACTCGTTTCACTCACTCACCATAATAGTTTCCATGTCTATTCATGTATAGAAAAGTTTCATGACTTCATTTTTCCTGACAGCTGCATATTACTCCATTGTGTACATATACTTTTAAAATTATATTAGCAAATATTTTTTAATTTATCAGCTTATGTTTTGACTTTGCTTATAATACTTAATTTAGCTTAAGATTTTATTTGGGGTTTTTTATTGGGGGGGTCATATCAGGTGTTGCACAGGGCTTACTCCTGACTCTATATGCAGGGATTACTGCTGGTAGTGCTCAGGAGAACATTTGTGGCAGACAAGCAGCTTTTTCTTTGTACTATGTCTCCAGCAACTGTTTTACCTTTTTATCACAGAGAAGTATGTGTGTGAATTCTAAAATAATTTATTTTCTCAATTTTAATAGTTAATTAAACTGTAAGCCAATAGTAAATCTTAAATTCATCTTTAAATAAGCATTTATTATGTTTTCTTTTTTATTGGAATATATCTCGTGACATTTAAATCTTGCATTTGTAGTTTAAGTGTTCTGAATAAATTATAGATTCAATTTTGTCTTTTGACTCATGACTGCCTATGTTGAGTAGTCAAACAGTTCCTTTATGATGTGTTAATGCTATCTATCAAAATTTGAATCTAATCATGTACTATCTCCATGGGAGAGTGTGGATGCAATTAATTGATATCCACCAAAATTATAGTGACATAATAGATTTAAATGGCAATCCATTTTAGTAGTCTATTCATCCATTCTACTTATCTATATATCAATACATTAAAATTCAAATTGTGATGTTATTTGTATCTCTTGCTTTGTTTATTTGGGGCTTTGACCACATTCTGTGGTGCTCTAGGGTTGCTCCTGGCTTTGCATTCAAGATCACTCCTAACTGTGGGGGATGCATATGGGGTGCTTGGAATCAAATTCAGGTCATCCACTTGGAAGGCAAGTTTCTTACTTGCTGTACTGTGTTCCAGTCACTGAGAAGTTATTTGTAACAGCAAAAAGAAATAGCCTAGCTGATGGGCAGAAGCAAAAGAAGCAAAGTAGTTATTTACACATGTGGATTTCCTGGGAACTTAGAGGAGCGTGAAACTATAAAAAAGGAAAAACAGCTTCCAGAATTGTTGAGGAATACATATATATATATATATATAGTATATAGTAGTGCCACACTTAAACAAATGGGACACTAAAAGAAAACCAATGTTAATGGATAAGATAATAGCGCTGTGTCACAAATCATATAGGTAGAGAGATACAAAGATGTATCTATTGAATAGATTTCTGAAGATGTAATATAAGTGGAGTCTAATATAAATTAAGTAGTAATATAAATTGAGTGCTAACAAGTTGAAAATACAATTTTAAATGATCAAAATTTGAGAATAAAGGCACAATCTATAGATAGATTTTTCACAAGAATGATTTGGATCCTTGATCATGTCAGAAAGAGTATTTTATCAGGGGCTTAAACAGAAGTCAGAACTAAATTACTTAAGATTCCTGGCATGGGGCAATAGAAAGAATTCAGGAGAGGCTAATATGTATGGATTACTTGTGATATGAGAAGCAGGAAACAGAAAGGGTGTCTCCCAAGTATTCCTGTTTAACATCATCTTTATAAATCTATAAATCAAATAGTCATTATAAATCTACCCCTACTGAGTCACACAACCAGCAAGCCATCTGAGGCTGACTGAGATTTGCAGGGACATGCACCAGAGCCTGAAAACAACTAGAGAGAATCACAGCCAGCCTTCCAGCCAGAATGCAACAGGGTGACAAGAACTGAGAGGGACCTCCTGTTCTCTCTCCACTTCCAGTCTATCCAGTGCTTTAGGTAAAAATAAGGTCATGAAGTGGAGAATAATCAATTTCCATTTAGTCATTTTGCTCTCTTCTAAAGACCTGAGATGGCCATGCAAGGAAATGCTATTTACTAAATACGACTATTATTGCCAGGTGTCTTCTGAGATCTCTTCATAAATGTCAACCTAACAGAAACCCATTTATTTGGGCCGCTACTTATTCTACATTGGCTCTCTCCACTGTAAAATATTAATTGCTGTGTACTTAGCACTCTATGTGATTAATGTGCCCCAGGTACTTGACTAAGAGATTGAAGCCCATTGAGACCTCTAAGAAAGGTATTCTAATAATAGTGACAACTGCAATTGATTTCTTTTTTTAGGAGACCATTAGAAAAGTAGAACAATAAAGACGAGGCAATTATCTGACTAGTTCAACTCCAAAGTTCCAAGATCCCAGGTGGCATCTTGGTGCTGTCTATCTTCTGGGGGTGTGTCCCCTGTGGATTATGAACATCTGAGGTTTCATGAGAAAGAGATCACCATGTAGAGGGCACTAATGTCTACTGAGCCTCTGTTGAGAACCAAGAGAATTGCTTTGTGATGGAGCAGCTAGCGCCCCCCCCCCCCTTTGATTTCTAGTGTTACGTCTTCTCCCAAAGAAACCCACTTTTGCCCTTGAGGAAGTCTGGCCTGGCCTACATAAGGCCACCTTTAGTGCTCTGGGATCTAGAAGTGTATGTTGGTGTTATCGCGTTCCTAAACATGGAAAGGAAAGAATGTTGAAATGTTCTATGCATGAAACCCCAGCATTAACAGCTCGGTAAATAAACTCACGGTGGCCAAAATATAATTGAATAAGTAAATAAAATATTCAACATACACATCCAAAACGGGGTTGGGAGTAGGGGACAGAGAGAGAGCAGACTCCGGATACCTCCGGAAAAGGAGGATGATCATTTCCCAACGATGCAGAGAAACAAAACGTCACAAGGTAATAAAGAGGAGAAAGGAGACAAAGGTTACTCTTTAGTCCCCAATACAGGCTTTAAGTTCAGGGGCTGCAAACCACACCCAGAGAGAGTCCAACCAAGTCCGGGAAAGGCGACCAAGTTCCCTCTCTCACCCAAAGACTCCTGCAGCCCTTCGGGTGCCCAGAAAAGATTCCCTTTTCTGAATCGGGCCTAACTAAAGAAAGCCCAAGGGGCCCCGCAACCTCCTCAGGAATTCCAATCAGCAAGGTAGGAACCGAGCTGGAGCATGCAACGTCCCCAGAGGCCACGGTTTTGCAAGGGCGTCAGCAGCTCGCGCCTCCGCGTCCCGGTGCCAGCTCAGATTACATCTCCCATCTGCAGGTAGAGCCACCCTTCTCCTCCGGGGCTCCCCGCGCCCGGGGTCACCCGCTCCCCGCCCGTCCGTCGGTCCTTCCTCCCCACCCCCGCACCCACTCGCCACGCCACCAACTCCTTCCCTCCTTCCCCTTTCCAGGTGCCCGTTCACCCCAACCTAGCCCTGCACCTGGGGCTCTCCTCCTTGCCCCCCAATTCTCTCCGATCGCTCGGAGTCCCCTTCCAGGGTTGCCCCCGCCACTCACCGCGACTGTCAGCAGCAGCAGCTGTGGCCAGAGGGTCGAGGTGCCCCGGGAGCTGGGGGTGCGCGCGGGCGCCATGGGAGAGCTGGGGGACAAGGGGCTTGCCGTGCGCCGGGACGCGCGGGTGGAAGGCTCGACGGGCGAAACGCAAGCGACACCGGCGGCTCCGAACTGCGGGGCGCGGAACGCAGAGCCTGGACGCGAGAGGTTTTCTTCTGGCTTAGTCTGCAGCTCCAACCTCACCCAAGGGGCTTTTTCCTCCGGCCCAGGGTGGGGCCCCAAAGACCGAGCGACTCCTCCTAGCCACTTTCTTAAGTCTCCGTTTCTTTGCGAACGCTACAGGGGGGCACTCCCTCGGGCCGACACCCCGGAACCTGCGCCGGGCGTTTCTCACCGGCGGGCTCCACCTCTATGCCCCATCTCCGCCCGCCCCGCTGGACGCGGGCAGGATTAGCCACTGGCCCTGCCCCGCAGAAGCCTGACTGTGTCGAGGCCGCGGGAAGGGGTGCGGGCCTGGGCGCTTTTCCGGGCCCGGCTCCGCCCTGCCCTGCGCGCTGACCTCTCCTCTCCGGTGCGCCCGGTGCGCCTAGAGGCCCTAAGAGCGCTGGAGAAGGCGGGTTTATTTTACTTCTTTCTTTGTTTTTCTTTCTAAAATATCTTTATTTAAACACCTGGATTACAAACATGATGGTAGTTGGGTTTCAGTCATGTAAAGAACACCCCCCTTCACCAGTGCAACATTCCCAGCACCGAAGTCCCCAATCTCCCTCCTCCCCACCCCACCCCACCCCCTGCCTGTCCTCTAGACAGGTTTTCTACTTCCCTCATTCATTCACTTTGTTATGATAGCTCTCAGGATAGTTATTTCTCTAACCGCACTCATCACTCTTTTTTAATTCTTTTTTTACTTTAATAAGTTATTTTTGATGATATCTTTACTTAAACACCTTGATTACAAATATGATTGTACTTGGATGTCAGTCATGTAAAGAACACCCCCCCCTTCACCAGTGCAACATTCCCATCACCAAAGTCCCCAATTTTCCTCTTCCCCACCCCACCCCCTGCCTTTACTCTAGACAGGTTTTCTACTTCCCTCATTCATTCACATTGTTATGGTAGTTGTCAGTGTAGTTATTTTTCTAACTGCACTCATCACTCTTTGTGGTGAGCTTCATGTCGTGAGCTGGACCTTCAGAGACAAAAGAGAAGTCGGTTTTAAGTCTAAAAGCCCACCTGTTATAAAGGGAGAGGATTTTACACCTTTCCTGGAGCCACTTAGTGCCCACATTCCAAGAGCTGTTTAAACCTGGCTTTCCAGTATGGCACTTTCTTTTCCTTGGGTTCTTGGATTCCTTGGGATTTGGCTTTGCATTTAGGTAGTGCATGTCCAAAATGATATTGATTTAATAACAACAACAACAACTAAACAATAACAACAAAAATTACCTACCATGAATTAAAGATCATAATTTGTTAGGATCATCCAGATCACAGAAATACAAAGATCAAGTAGAAGTTGCTTTAAAAAAATAAAATAAAACACCACCGCCATTTTAGCTCTTAGAAATTGGGAAAATGTGCACCACTGATTTAAACCAAAACTCTTTTCTCATAAAATCAACCACTAGCATTCTTTTTTTTTTAAATAAATCTTTATTTAAGCACCATGATTACAAGCTTGTTTGTAGTTGGGTTTCAGTCATAAACAGAATACCCCCCTTCACCAGTGCAACATTCCCAACACAAATGCCCCCCCTCCTTCCACCACCCTCACCTGTATTCATGGGTTACTCCTGACTGACTCTGCTCTCAGAAGTCTTTCCCCGCAGGCTGGGGGACCATATGGGATGCAGGGAATCGAACCTGAGTACATCTGGGGTTGACCACATGCAAGGCAAACGCCCTACCGCTATGCTACTGCTTATTGCTCCGCCAGCCTAACCACTAGCATTTGGGGGGGGCACACCCAGTGATGCTCAGGGATTACTTCTGGCTATGCACTCATAAAACGCTCCTGGTTTGTGGGACCATGTGGAACACCAGGTACAGAACCGAGAACTGTCCTAGGCTAGCGCTGGCACAAATGCCTTACCACTTGCACCACAGCTCCGGCACCAGCCACTAGCATTCTTAATCCTTTTTATTTCATTTTTGTCTGCATTGGATGCCTGGGAACCTAGTAAAGCATTCATTCCTTCACACTTCTTTCTGACTGCCAAAACCAGAGTTGGTGATGTGAACCGAAAAAGAATGGAATTAAATTTACTTTGATTTAAATGCAGCACTTAACCTGAAAGATTAAAATACAAAAGCACATCAGAAAGGAATGACAGAGCCTTCTGACTCATTCTTCTGAACTTCTTTTTAGCTACTGGCTTAAACCATGAAAATCTAACCACAAAAAAAGAAACTTGTCTTTTTCACTTTATTTGTTTTGTCTCTAGGATGCTTGGAGAAACCTGTTTGAAAATCAACCTGGGACATTCACACCATTTCCATTTTCATACATGTAGCATCCAGTGGCATAGAGTCAAAACTAATGCAATATTAGTCAAAACTAGTGCAAAACTAGTACATACTCTAACACCCAAAAGTCAACCAGTACATGCCTTCCAACCTATGTGTTAGCACCACACTCTATTTTATTAGTCAGTGACACATAATGAGCTATTGTTGCCTCCATATTTAAACAACTTATCATTGAACTTTTGCTCATAAAATAAGCCGTGATCATCAGCACAAGACTAGAGGTACCATCCTTATTTTCTAACTCTCATGTTTTTCCAGCAATGATTTCATGAACACACCTCATCAAACTAATGATGACTTCATGACCTATCATGCAGCTTTCCAGAGTACAACCAAACAAGCTAGTTTCATGCAAGTCTTGAAATCTACTCAGTCTATCATCATAGTCCTTGACAATAGAGCTTTCCCACACTTGTCTACTCGTTCACTTAAAATGACAGAAGGATAAGTTTTATGTCTTTCCTCATTCCAGCAAAGGGTGGAAAGACAATTTAAAAAGACTTCATCTTGTATCTTTACTTTACTTTTATCTTTAATACTTAGTTACTGGTGATGGCTATACAATGATTATTTCCCTTGTGTTTGTTTGTAAAATTTTTTAAACAATAAAATTAAATATATACTGAACTAAATGCTCTAAATAAGTGGCCAAATTTACCTGAATATATGCTGAAGTAATAGCATATTGTTGCTGAAGATAATTGCTGAGACAATGTAATGTGTTAAGAGAAATCTTTTATCTTTCAATAAAGTCTTGGTTATGAAGATGATTCTGGTCACATGACCTGGCTTCCCATTGTACTGTAGGAAAGAGTTTATGGGTCAAAATTAATGAACAAACCTTTCTTAGGAGCTCAAATAACCCCTCAGGCTTTTTGCTATGAATTGCCTCATGTGAAGTAAGTTAAGACTAGACAGTACCCAGGTGTCTCAGAGTACCTCAAATCTCAAACTGAACTGTTTTGTTTGTTTTGTTTTGGGCCATGCCCAGTGGCAGAGTTCGAGGGCTACTCCTGGTACTGTGCTCAGAAATCACTCTTGGCATGCTCAGAGGGCCATAATGAATGCCAGGAATCAAATCCAAGTTCATCTCAGGTTGGCTGTGTGCAAGGCAAACTCGGTATCGCAGTGCTATCACTCCAGCCCCTCAAATTGAACTTTTTTATATTTATTCTGTCTGATGTGTGAGCTTAAATCTTGGCTGGAGTATGTGATTATCTCTTGATTGAATGACAGAAAATCATAACCAAGGTCTAATAGGCAAGTCTATGTAACCAATCTTTACAAATTTCTAATTTCAGAAACTAAACATATTAGCAACAACAACAGAATTTCACTGAGTGCCTAGAGATGGTCCTCCTGAGCTACATGGCATCTGTCTGTCCTATGCCAGCTGGAGCTTAGGGGAACCTGGATGACATTTAGAATGGAATGAAAGCCAGAGGCCTAAAAGTAAAGGGTGTTGTCAATCTACATTATAGGTGAGAGTAGAACTATAATATCTGCTGAAAACAATAAAATGAACACATATTGAGTGGATAACCAGTTCTGCCAACACCACTTGTTGAAGAGGCTTTCCTTGATGCATTTTGAATTTCTTGCTCCTTTATAAAAGATTAGTTGATTATATGCTTGGAGAACATTCTCTGAATACTCAAGACTGTTCCACTGATGTGAGGATCTGTTTTTATTCCAATACCATGCTGTTTTAATAACTATTGCTTTGTAATACAACTTAAAATTAGGGAAAGTAATACTCTTATATTCCTTTACACAAGGATTGCTTTAGCTATTCATTGGATTTTTTGTTCCAAATGAATTTCAGGAGTGTTTGACCCACTTCTTTATTTTTTTTTTGAATTTCCAATTTTTAATTAAATATATTTATTTTAATCACAGTGGCTTATGTATCATTGACAATAACATTTTAGGTACATATTAACATAAAATCAAGGGAATTCCCATCACTGAACTGTCCTCCCTCCACCTCCGTTCCCATCCTTCTTCCCATAACCTCTTCCCTTACCCCTGGGGCTGCTAGAATAAGTGGTCCCCTCTGTGCCTAGCTTACTACTTAGTGGTCTTACACCTGTTTGGTCTTGTTACTTCCCTTATTTACCTGCCCCAATTGGGAGGCGGGACTAGATAGTTCAAGTTATGCGGTTTTGTTTGAAGAAGAGAAAAGTAATGACCTGGAGAAAAAAAGAAAAAAAGAATCAGATACTCCGGAAATGGGCGGAGTCATTCTAGAGGCTTTCATCCTTGGTTTGAGAGATGAAGGGGAAAAAGAAGGTGAAACACCACAACAGTACATAAAGAACTGTCAAATAAAATATCCAGTGAGCATACCAAAAAACAAACAAACCATCAAACAAAACAAAACAAAAGGGTAAGCACCATATAAAAGTCATGGTATTGAGATAAAAAAAATGTGGCAGGCACATAAGAAAAGAAAAGAAGAAAATAAATAAATAAATATATATGGAGACATCCACTTCAATAGCCAAACCACAAAAATGCAATCAACAAAAAAAATGGATAAGTAAATAATAATAAGAAAATTGTTTTGTGGAAACTACGCCTGCCCAGTGGGGTCCTAATGTGAAAAATTGTGAGTGCTGCCTGTGTTTGTCTACTGTCCTGTTGCGTGAACCTCTTGGGAATGGGCCAAAAGAGGCTCCAGAAGAGCACTTAGCTCCCTGTGCACTCTTTCTAAGAAAAGAACACAATTGCAACAAGAAGAAAAAAATCACACTAAGAACTGTGCTGGATCTCTGAAGCCCAGCATTTCTCTCCGGACTGTCTTCTCTGCTGCGTTCTCAGGCCTAAGATTTGATCCTATGTGAGGCTTCATCCACAGAGGACTCCCCTCACTTGGAGGCAAGTCAACCCATCCAGAAAGGGCAGAGCCAGAGGAGTGTGGCTACCTGATTCATTTAGCCAATGAATACCACCACAACATGTAGAAAAACCCACAATACAAGTGTGACAATGGGGAAACAACGCAGGCCAGAAACAGACATAGAGAATGAATATGACAATTCTGATGACCAGATAATGACCAACAAACTAATCAACCTCTCAGATAAGAACTTTAGACTACCAATATAGAAGATGCTCAACGAACTCAAAGAAACCATGGATCAAGTTGAACAGAACACTAATAAGAAACAAGACAATATGAAGGCAGAAATCAAAAAACTCCAAACTGAAATAACATGTCAACTAACAGGCCTGAAAAAGTCAGTAAACAAAGTGAATGACAAAATGGATAAGCTCTGGGACAGGGTATCAGAAGCTGAGAATAGACGGCGCTGTGGAAGATGAGATAAATAACAATTCCATACAGCGGGAGAGATTGGAAAAAAAAAACTTAAAGCAAATAAACAGACAATGGAAAAATTAGTCAAAGAATGGGAACAGATAAAAATAGAAGTCTATGATAAGCGCAACAGAAACAGCTTAAGAATCATTGGAGTCACAGAGACCCAGGAAGAAAATTTCCAGGAAGAATCAATGGTCAAGAACATCATTAAAGAGAAACTTCCAGAGCTAAAGAATATATGTGATCAAATCCTGATTGCTCGAAGACTACCAACCAAAAGAGACCCCGGAAAAAATACCCCAAGACACATCCTAGTCACAATGATGAATCCCACAGATAGAGACAAAATTCTGAAAACAGCAAGACCAAAAAGGAAAATTACATTCAAGGGAGCATCCTTGAGATTTACAGCAGACCTGTCACCAAAAACACTCAAGGCCAGAAAGCAGTGGTGGGATATTGTGACAAGACTGAATGAAATGAATGCTTCACCTAGAATACTCTACCCAGCAAAACTCAATTTTCGGTTTGAGGGAAGAATACATGGTTTCACAGACGAAAAGCAGCTCAGAAACTTTACAGACTCAAATCCAGTCTTAAGAGAAAAACTGAAAGACCTAATTTAAGACAAGACTAACCAAAATACACACCAAATTTCGATATAAAGATGGCATTAAATCCCAGGACAATTCTTTCTCTCAATGTCAATGGACTAAATGCACCAGTTAAGAGACACAGAGTGGCTAAATGGATCAAAAAACTCAATCCAACCTTCTGCTGCCTACAAGAAACGCACCTGAATAGTCAGAACAAACATGAACTCAAAATAAAAGGCTGGAGAAAAATTATCCAAGCAAACAACACCCATAAAAATGCTGGAGTGGCCATACTAATATCAGATAATGCAAACCTTATACTCAGAAAAGTTGTAAGGGACAAAGATGGACATTTTATATTAATCACGGGGTATGTAGAGCAGGAAGAAATAACTCTCCTAAACATATATGCACTGAATGAGGGGTCAGCAAAATATTTAATACAACTGTTGACAAATCTGAAAAATAATATCAATAACAACACAATAATTGTGAGTGACCTCAACACGGCTTTGTCAACACTGGATAGGTCAACCAGACTGTAACCCAACAAGAATATACTAGACCTGAAAAGATAATTGGAAGAAAGAAGCCTAGTGGATATATATAGGACACTCTATCCCCAGAAACCTGGATACACATTCTTCTCCAATGTACATGGGACATTCTCCAGGATAGACTACATGCTGGCACACAATACATACCTCCATAATATCAAGAGGATAGAAATTTTGCAGAATACCTTCGCTGACCACAAGGCTCTAAAATTATTTGTGAATTCCAAAGGGACACAGAAGAAAATCTTTAACACCTGGAAGTTAAACAGCCTCATATTGAATAACAAGTGGGTCCAAGATGAAATCAAAGAGGAAATCAAAAGATTCCTGGAAAAAATGACAATAAAGACACAAACTATCAGAACTTATGGGACACAGCAAAAGCAGTACTGAGAGGAAAATTTATAGCTTTGCAAGCACACATCAGGAAGGAAGAAGGAGCTTACCTGAGTAGCTTAATGACACAGCTAATAGAACTAGAAAGTGCTCAACAAAAGGACCAAAAAGTAGGGAGACAGAAGGAAATAACAAAGCTGAGAGCAGAATTCAACGAAGTGGAAACCCAAAGAACAATCTGAAAGATCAACAAAAGCAGAAGTTGGTTCTTTAAAAAATAAACAAGATTGATAGACCACTGGCAAACCTAACAAAGAAAGAGAGAGAGAAACTTGATAACTCGTATTAGGAATGAAAAAGGAGAGATCACTACTGATATGACAGAGATTCAAACAGTAATCAGAAACTACTTTGAGAAACTCTACATACTAAAAATGAGAACCTGGAATAAATGGATAAATTCACTTATAATCTTCCACAGTTGAAGGAAGAGGATGTAGCATATCTAAACACCCCCATCACCATTGATGAAATTAAAATGGTAATCAAATGCCTGCCCAAAAAGAAAAGCCCAGCACCAGATGGATACACTAATGAATTCTTTCAAACTTTCCAAGAGGAACTACTACCAATACTGGCAAGACTCTTTCATGAAATCGAAAAAACGGAAACACTGCCAAATAGCTTTTATAAAGTCAACATCACCTTGATACCTAAACCAGACACAGATGCTACGAAAAAAGAAAATTACAGACCAATATTGCTGATGAATACAAATGCAAAGATCCTCAACAAAATCCTGGCAAATACGATTCAATGCCTCATTAAGAAGATCATCCACTATGATCAAGTAGGTTTCATCCCAGGAATGCAAGGATGGTTTAACATCCGTAAATCTATCAACATAATACACAACATCAACAACAAGAATAATAAAAACCACATGATCATATCAATAGATGCAGAGAAAGCATTTGATAAGGTCCAAAACCATTCTTGATCAAAACTCTCAGCAAGATGGAAATGGAAGGAACCTTTCTCACTATAGTTAAGGCCATCTACCACAGCAAGTGGCAAATATTATCCTCAATGGAGAAAAACTAAAAGCCTTCCCTCTAAAATCTGGTACAAGACAAGGCTGTCCTCTCTCACCAATCCTATTCAATATTGCACTGGAAGTACTTGCTATAGTGATTAGGCAAGAAAAAGATATCAAGGGAATCCAGATAGGAAAGGAAGAAGTCAAGCTCTCGCTGTTTCCAGATGACATGATATTCTACTGAGAAAACCCTAAAAACTCTACCAAAAAGCTTCTATAAACAAAAGACTCATATAGCAAGGTGGAAGGCTACAAAATTAACACACAAAAATCAATGCCCTTTCTATACACCAATAGTAATAAGAAAGAAATGGACATTAAGAAAACAACCCCATTCAAAATAGTGCCACACAAACTCAGATATCTTGGAATCAACTTGACTAAAAATGTGAAGGACCTATACAAAGAAAACTATAAAATTCTGCTCCAAGAAATAAGAGAGGACATGCGGAAATGGAAACACATACCCTGCTCATGGATTGACAGGATTAACATCATCAAAATGGCAATACTCCCCAAAGCATTATACAAATTTAGTGAGATCCCTCTAAAGATACCCATGACATTCTTCAAAGAAGTGGATCAGGCACTTTTGAAATTCATTGAGAACAATAAACACCCTAGAATAGCTAAAGCAATCATTGGGAAAAAGAATATGGGAGGAATTACTTTTCCCATCCTTAAACGTTACTACAAAGCAATAGTTATCAAAACAGCATGGTATTGGAATAAGAACAGGCCCTCAGATCAGTGGAATAAGCTTGAATACTCAGAAAATGTTCCCCAGACATACAATCACCTAATGTTTGATAAAGGAGCAAGAAATCCTAAATGGAGCAAAGAAAGCCTCTTCAGCAATTGGTGTTGGCACAACTGGCTAGCCACTTGCAAAAAAATTGAACTTAGAACCCCAGCAAACATCATGTACGAAGGTTAATTCCAAATGATGAAAAACCTCGATATCATACCCAAAACCATAAGATATATAGAGCAACACATCAGCAAAACACTCCAAGACATTGAGACTACAGGCATCTTCAAGGAGGAAACTGCACTCTCCAAGCAAGTGAAAGCAGAGATTAACAGATCAAAATATATTAAGCTGAGAAACTTCTGCACCTAAAGGAAATAGTGCCCAGGATAAAAGAGCCACCCACTGAGAGGGAGAAACTATTCACCCAATACCCATCAGATAAGGGGCTTATTTCCAAAATATACAAGGCACTGACAGAAGTTCACATGAAAAAAACATCTAATCCCATAAAAAAAAATGGGGAGAAGAAATGGACAGACACTTTGACAAAGAAGAAATGCAAATGGCCAAAAGAAACATGAAAAAGTGCTCCACATCACTAATCAGGGAGATGCAAATCAAAATAACGATGAGATACCACCTCACACCACAGAGAATGGCACACATCACAAAGAATGAGAATAAACAATGTTGGCGGGGATGTGGAGAGAAAGGAACTCTTATCCACTGCTGGTGAGAATGCCGTCTAGTTCAACCTTTATGGAAAGCCATATGGAGATTCCTCCAAAAACTGGAAATCGAGCTCCCATACTATCCAGCTATACCATTTCTAGGAATATACCCTAGGAACACAAAAATACAATACAAAAACCCCTACTTACACCTATATTCATTGCAGCACTATTTACCATAGCAAGACTCTGGAAATAACCAAGATGCCCTTCAACAGACGAATTGCTAAAGAAAGTGGTACATATACTCAATGGAATATTATGCAGCTGTCAGGAGAGATGAAGTCATGAAATTTTCCTATACATGGATGTACACGGAATCTATTATGCTGAGTGAAATAAGTCGGAGAGAGAGAGAGAGAGAGAAACGCAGAATGATCTCACTCATCTATGAGTTTTAAGAAAAATGAAAGACATTCTTGCAATAATAATTTTCAGACACAAAAGAGAAAAGAGCTGGATGTTCCAGCTCACCTCAGGAAGCTCACCACAAAGAGTGATGTGTTTAGTTAGAGAAATAACTACATTTTGAACTGTCCTAATAATAAGAATGTATGAGGGAAATGGAAAGCCTGTGTAGAGTACAGTCAGGGGTCGGGTGGGAAGGAGGGAGATTTGGGACATTGGTGATGGAATGTTGCACTGGTGATGGGAGGTGTTCTTTATATGACTGAAACCCAAACACAATCATGTATGTAATGAAGGTGTTTAAATCAAATATATATATATATATATATATATATATATATTAAAAAAAGAAAATAGTTTTGTGATTTTTTTTTCCCTCCTGCAGATGCACAGTAACTATTGGGTCATTCGAAAAGGAATTTCCTTTGCCTAAGAGATACACAGTTTCTCCACCCTTGAACTATATTGTCATGGGATTAACCATAGACTCCTTTCAGGTTCATTTACTCTCCCCTTGGTGCTTTTGTGGTGTATGGAAGACTTCTGCTCCGTCCTGGGTGATAACATCAGACCTCTGTATCTAGAGGTCTCGGTATCTGCACGAGTCAAGGAGTTGTACTTATGATTATGTCTTTCTTTATGGGTCTAGAAGTTCTGTTCCCTTGGTGTCATTTTAATCCATCTTCTGTGGTTTGCGGTCCTAGTCTTTGCGCTGATCCTAGGATGGGCCTGGGATAGCGTCTTCCGTTATGTTTCCAGAGGTCCCCTTCTGTTGCAATAGTCTCAGATAGACCTCTGGAACTAGGGATCATAGTTGTATGCAGGTCGTAGCTCACACCCTAGACTAGGGCTTTTTTATTGGTCCCAGTATACATACAGTCTGGCCATGGTTCTGTCAGCCAGTCATCTGTAAATCGCAATCTTGGCATTTGGACAGACCAAAGGGTGACAAGTCTTCTGATTTTGTCTTATCATTAGCTGCTGAGGTAGGATAACTTACTCTTAGGTCAAGTTGTTCACATTTTCTTCATTGTCAGTGTATCATATTAGGGCTGGCAATTGTTGGTGTCCGAGCACTGTTAAGGATGTCCCGGTTGGGATTTGTTTCCTGTGGCTGTTGTGAAGAAGTGTGTCATTTCTATGTCTGTGGTCCAGGGTTCAAGGCTGGAAGGTTGGTGTCTAATCACCTGGGGTCTAATTTGGGTCCACGTGACATATTTTCAAGTTGGGAGATACCCCTGTATTGTAAACAAGTATGAGTTCTTATCCCTAATAAATAAGAGCTTGTTTTTATACATGATCTTTCCCCTTTTTTTAGTGTGCCTTTGCAGGGAGAAATGGTGCTACATTATATTGCCGGTGCATTTTAGGGTGGAGAGAGAAGAAAACAAAAACATGTCAAACACCCAAAAAAGATAAAAATAGAAATAAAAAATATGTGCTCACGTATATATATATGACAAGAAAAAAGATTTTTTTTTTTGGTTTTTGGGCCACACCCGTTTGATGCTCAGGGGTTACTCCTGGCTAAGTGCTCAGAAATTGCCCCTGGCTTGGGGGGACCATATGGGACGCCGGGGGATCGAACCGCGGTCCGTTCCTTGGCTAGCACTTACAAGGCAAGACACCTTATCTCTAGAGCCACCTTCCCGGCCCCAAGAAAAAAGATTTTTAAGAAATAAAGTAAAAAATTAATTAAAGGAACAAGGTGATGCAAGAAAGTATCTTGCATTTTGGGAAAAGCAGGTAAAGAGGTAGTGTAATACAGGTCTTATACTTATGATGGTAATATAGGTTTCCTCATTGTCTTTTGAGATTTTCTTGTGGTGTTTGGGTTCCCGGGCACCTTTCCATCTCCCAACCTGACCTCCTTGAGATTGGCAAAAAATTTGCGGTAGGGAGGACTTGGGAAGAGTTCATGCATTGGGGGATATTTGTAGAGCTAAGTCTGGTTTCAAATAACAGTCCATGTTAGGAAAGGTTGGTAATGAGGACCATGCAGCATGAGTCAGCAGGGGAGTTGTTTGCCTTTTCTTGTAGGGGGCGAGGTGTGGATTTGACTGGTTGTCCCTTCGCTTGGGTGCTGGGTACTGGCTCGCTGGGGAAGGAGGTCATTCTTGATGCCTAATGAAATAGGAACTAAGGGTGAAGAGTTTTAATGTGGGGAATCTGGATGGGATTGCGGGGTGAAGGGATAGTCGAATTTTCAAAGGGGTGAAAGGGGAAAGTATATGAAAGGGGCAAGAAAGAAAAGAGAAAATAATTAGAAAGAAATGGAGAGAAAAAGAAAAAAAGAATAAAAAAAAACAGTAGTGAGAAGAGTAGAGAAAAGAGCGAAGGAATGCTAGTTTGTTTGAGTGTGTTCGATGAGTAGGGCCTGTAGTATAAGTCTATAGGTCACAGTTGCTGCTTCGGTGGTTTGGGTGGTCACATGCTTCAAGTCCTAAATGAAGGTATTACCTAGGGATAAAGGGAAAGTTAAAGAGTTTTATTGGGACATTCTCATAGTGCAAGCTGGGTATGGTATCTCGTGTGATTGAGCCCCGAGATGCAATCTTAGTTTGTCCACCCTTTGTATCCAAAAACACCTGTACACAGAAAAGCTGAGAGGTTATTTTAAGTATAGAAAGATTAAGGCATTCAAACATATTTTTATGGCATGCTTCCATTGGAGTCAGTGGTTTTCCCATGGTATCCTTTGCCTGTAATCCTGTTTAAGATCCCTAAAGGCTTATTATGGGCCTTTGTAGTAGAAGGCTGATTACTTACCTGGTCTTTCTATGCTGCTGTTTCTGCTGCTGCTGCTGTGGGGTTTTTTTGTTTTTGTTTTTTGTTGTTGTTGTTTTTTTATGGTATAGTGTATAGTCAAGAGTTTGTGTTTTTCCTCTTTAATGTGTTTTGGGCACTGCTCTCTGGTATATGTTGACTGTTACAGTGTTTGGGGTTTCTACCCTGTTAAACCCTATTGTTTGATTGTTGAGTATTAGTTGTATATAAGGTGTATGTTCTAGGTGCTTCAGAATAGTGCTATCATTCTGTGTTTATCTTTCATCTTCTGGCTTTCTTCATTTAACATAATATGTTCTAGGTCCATCCACGTTGCTGCAAAGTCTGTGATTGTATCATTTCTGACTGCCATGTAGTATTCCATTGTGTATAGATACCACATCTTAATGATCCATTCATCTGTTGTTGTACATTGAGGTTGGTTCCAAGACTTGGCTATTATACTGAGTGCTGCGATAGTGGGGTGCACACATACTTTGGAATAAATGTCCTTCCAACTTGGCAGTAGACACCTAGGAGAGCAATTTCTGGGTCAAATTGTAGCTCAATTCTGAGTTCTTTGAGCACTCTCCAGACTGTTCTCCATAGGTGTTGGACTAGGGGGCATTCCCACCAGAAGTGGATGAGAGTGCCTTTTATGCCACATCCCCGCCAACATAGATTGTTCTTATTATTTTTGATGTGAGCCATCTTCACTAGTGTAAGGTGGTACCTCATTGTTGTCTTTATTTGGATTTCCCTAATGATGAGTGAAGGTGAGCATGTTTTCATGTGTTTGTTGGCCATCTTTCGGTCTTCCTCAGAGAAGTGTCTATTCATTTCATCTTCCCATTTTTTATGGCTTTATTTGGTTTGGGGGTGCTCAGCTTTCTGAGTGTTTTGTATATTCTGGATATCAGCCCTTTATTTGATATGATGGGTGAAAAGATTTTTTTCCCAGTCAGGTAACTGTCTTCTTGTGTTAAGTAGGGTTTCTTTTGCCATGCAGAAGCTTTTTAGTTTGATGTAGTCCCATTTGGGTAGGATGGTCATTTTGACTATGTTGATTCTACCTACCCATGAGCATGGGATGTTCTTTCATTTCCCAAGATCCTCTTCAATTTCTTTCTGAAGTGTTTTGAAGTTTGCCAGGTATAAGTCCTTCAATTCCCTGGTAAGGTTGATTCCTAGGTACTTGATGTTTTTTGATACTATTTTAAATGGAGTTGTATTCTTAATCCCTCTCTCTTCTACTTCATTATTTGTATAAAGAAATGCTACTGTCTTTTGTGTATTGACTTTGTAACCAGCCACTTTGCTGTATTGGTTTATTGTTTCTAGGAGTTTTACTGTGGACTCTTTAGGGTTTTCCATGTATATCATCAGGTCATCTGCAAAAAGAAATAGTTTTAATTCCTCTTTCCTTATTTCAATTCCTTTGATTCCCTTTTCTTGTCTGATTGCTATTGTTAGGACTTCTAAGATTATGTTGAATAAGAGTGGAGAGAGTGGACATCCTTGCCTAGTACCTGACCTTAGTGGGAATGCTTTCAGTTTTTCACCATTAAGGATAACATTAACTGTAGGCTTTTCATAGATAGCTGTAACTATGTTGAGAAAGGTTCCTTCCAGACCTATTTTGCTTAGTGTTTTCAACATGAATGGGTGTTGAATTTTGTCAAATGCCTTCTCTGCATCGATTGATATGATCATGTGGTTTTTGTCTTTTTTATTATTGATGTGGTGTATGATGTTGATTGATTTGCGTATGTTGAACCAGTCTTGCATCCCCGGGATGAAACCCACTTGGTCATGGTGTATAATCTTTTTTATGTAGTGCTGGATTCGGTTCGCTAAGATTTTGTTGAGTATTTTTGCATCTATGTTCATTAGTGAGATTGGTCTGTAGTTTTCTTTCTTGGTGGTATCTTTGCCCTCTTTGGGAATCCGAGTGATATTGGCCTCATAAAAAGGAATTGGGGGGGGGGGGGATTCCTGTCTTTTCAATGGTTTGGAAGAGCCTGTGGATCAGTGGAAGTAATTCTTCTTGGAATGTTTGATAGAATTCACCTGTAAAATCATCTGGGCCTGGAATTTTGTTCTTGGGGAGTTTCTTAATTACTGTTTCAATTTTCTCCGACGTGATTTGCCTGTTTAGGCTTTCTAAGTCCTCCTTTTCTAGTCTTGGAAGCTGGTATTTTTCCAAAAATCTATCACTCTCTTCTGGGTTCTCTAGCCTAACTGAGTATAGTTGTTCATAATATGTCCTCATGATGTGTTGGATTTCTTGGGGTTCTGTTGTAATCTCTCCCCTTTCATTTGTGATCCTGCTTATTTGGGTGTTTTTCCGCTTTTTTTTTGGTGAGTCTTGCTAGTGGTTTGTCTGTCTCGTTTATTCTTTCAAAAAACCAACTCCTGGTCTCATTGATTTTCTGTATTGTTTTCTTAGTTTCTATGTTGTTTATTTCTGCTCTGTTTTTTTATTATTTCCTGTCTTCTGGTTGTGTTTGGGTTTCTTTGTGCTGTTGTTCCAGCTCCTTAAGATGGTCCTTTAAGCTGCTAATTTTCCTCTTTCCTGACATAGGATTGTATTGCTATGAGTTTCCCCGTGATTACTGCTTTTGCTGTGCTCCACAAGTTTTGACAAGTTGCGTCTTTATTGTCGTTTGTCTCAAGGAATCTTTTTATTTCTTCCTTGAGTATCACTTTGATCCAGCTGTTTTTGAGCAGCATGTTGTTTAATCTCCAGGTGTTGGATTTTCTCCATTGCTTCTTCTTGAATCAAATTTGACTTCTATTGCATAGTGATCTGACAGGGTGCTTCTAATGATCCTTACCTTTGTGATTTTATGCAGGCTAGATTTGTATCCTAAGGCATGGTCTATTCTGGAGAAGGTTACATGTGGACTTGAGAAGAATGTTTATTCTGCTTTCTGGGGGTGGAGGGCTCTATATAAGTCTATGAGCCCTAGTTCTTCTAATTTTTCATTTAGGGTTCTTATTTCTTTGTTGGTTTTCTGTCTGGTGGATCTGTCCAGTGGTGATAGTGGAGTATTAAGGTCTCCCACTAGTATCACATTTCCCTTCATGTGTTTCTCCAGTTTTGCAAGCAGTTGCCATACATATTTTGCTGGCTTTGCATTAGGTGCGTAGATGTTAACCAGCATTAGCACTTCTTGGTCTAGTGTTCTCCTGAACCCTCTTTGTACCTGATCATTTTTTTGAGGTTGAATGCAATTTGGTCTGATATAAGAATGGTTGTCCCTGCTTTTTTTTATTTCCATTGGCCTGGATAATTGATTTCCATCCTTTTATTCTAAGCCTGTGCCTATCTTGTACTTGTAGGTGTGTTTCTTGTAGGCAGCAAAAATCTGGTTTATGTTTTCTATCCAGTTCTCTATTATGTGTCTTTTAATGGGGGAGTTTAGTCCATTAACATTTATTGAGATTATTGACAGAGAAGGCTGTTGTGCAGTTGTGTTGTTTAGGGTGGTTGTTACAATCAGGGGTTTGGATTGTATAATTCGTCTCTGAGTAGGTCATTTAGGGTCGGTTTTGTTTGCACAAATAGTGCAAGTTCATTTTTGTTTGAGAATGATTTTAGTCTTCCCTCCCATATGAATGAGAGTTTTGCTGAATAGTGGACTCTAGGTTGAAAATTTCTTTCATTCAGTTGTTTAAATATGTCATTCCACTGTCTTCTTGTTTGAAGTATTTCATATGGGAGATCTGGTTTGATTCTAATGTTTCTTCCTTTGTATGTGAGGGGTTTTTTCTTCCTTATTGCTTTAAGTAGGTCGCCTTTGTCTTTGTTTCTTACCATTTGAATTACTATGTGTCTTGGAGTTGGTTTGTTAGGGTCTATTTTGTTGGGGACTCTTTTAACCTCCTGGATCTGCTCAGATGTGTCTTTCCAGAGGGTGGGAAAATTTTCTGCGATTATCTCCCTGACTAATTGTTCTTCCCCTTTCCCTGTTTCCTCCCCTTCTGATATACCTACAATTCTTAGGTTGTTTCTTTTGTCTTTGTTCATTAAATAGTGGACTTTTATATCCAGTGCTTTTTCTTCTAATTCTTTGTTGACTTCTTTGTTGTCTTTTGATTGCAGTTTATCTTTGAGTTGTTCTATGTGATTCTTGAGCTGTGTGATTCTGCTTTTCTGGTTTTCTACGGTTTTATGTATTTCATTTAATTCTGTTTGTATGGAGTCTTTCGTATTTTGTAGGAGTTCTTCTTTAAATTGGTTCATTTGTTCATCTATTGATTTATTGTAGTCTCTGGCCAGTGTGTCTTTTATTTCTTATAGCATGGCTTGGAATTCTATTCTCATGGCTGCTTTAGGTCTTCCTCTCTTGGGTCTGCGTATTTTGGTGGACTTGGGAAATTTTTCTGATTTCTCTCCATCTCCCCTGTTGTTAATGTTTTCCTTGGTTTACCCATCTTTCTTTGCATTTATTGGCTTGGCTTGGAGTGCAGTGCCTTCAGGTTTCAGCCCGCTTTTGCCACCTGTGGTGTGGGTCTGTGTCTCTTCTCAGGATGTGGCTCTACATGAGTATGTTGGGTGATGTCACTGAGTTTTGGACCCTCCCTCGTCCTCAGTCCAGCCTGACCAATCACCACTCCCTTTAAGCCAGACAGTGCAGGTTCACTCTTTGTCCTGTCTCTGTTCCCTTGAATGGCCGCTTTTCACCGGCCCTAGTCAGCGACCTCCTGCACCCACTCTGGCCTGTTCCAGGAGCTCAAGGTTCCCTAGAATGGCTGCTTTCCACCCGCCCTGCACTCACTCTGGCCTCTTCCGGGCAAGTTCCCTTGAATGGCTGCTTTCCACTCGCTCCAGTCGGCAATCTCCTGTACTCACTCTGGCCTGTTCCAGGAGTTCAGGGTTCCCTAGAATGGCCGCCGTTGATCCACTTCTTTGAAGAATGTCATGGATATCTTTAGAGGAATTTAAATTCAATTAAATTTTATTATTATTCATTTTTATTATTAAATTATTAAATTTTATTATTAAATCTGTACAGTGCTTTGGGAAGTATTGCCATTTTAATGATATTAATCCTGCCAATTCATCAGCAGGGTCTGTGTCTCTACTTCCTTGTGTCCTCTCTCATTTCATGAAGCAAGATTTTGTAGTTTTCTTTCTATATGTCCTTCACCTCTTTAGTTAAGTTGACTCCAAGATATTTGAGTTTGTGTGGCACTAATGTTAATGGAATTCTTTTTTTAATGTCAATTTCTTCTCTCTCATTATTAGTATTAAGAAGGCCATTGACTTTTGCGTGTTAATTCTGTAGCCTGCCACTTTGCTATATGAATCTATTGTTTCTAGAAGCTTTTTGGGAGCATCTTTAGGGTTTTCTAAATATAGTATCATGTCATCTGCAAACAGAGAAAGCTTGACTTCTTCCTTTACTATCTGAATGCTTTGATATATTTTTCTTGCCTAATTGCTAGGGCAAGTACTTCCAGTGCTATGTTGAATAGGAGTGGTGAGAGAGGGCAGCCTTGTCTTGTACCAGATCAACACCCAGTGTTGATCAGGGGTTACTCCTGGCTATGTACTCAGAAATTGCTCCTGGCTTGAGGGACCATATGGGACACCAGGGGATCGAACCGCGATCCATCCTAGGCTAGCACACGCAAGGCAGATGCCTTATGCCCTGCACCACAGCTCCTGCCCCTGTACCAGATTTTAAAGGAAAGGCTTTTAGTTTATATCCACTGAGAATAATATATGCCATTGGCTTGTGGTAGATGGCCTTTGACTATAATGAGAAAAGTTCCTTTCATTTCCATCTTGATGAGGGTTTTTTTTTTTATCAAGAATGGGTGTTGGACATTATCGAATGCTTTTTCTGCATCATATTGAGTATTTAACTCTCAGTGCTATTGTAAAAATTGAATAATATGGGGCCGGCGAGGTGGCGCTAGAGGTAAGGTGTCTGCCTTGCAAGCGCTAGCCAAGGAAAGGACCACGGTTTGATCCCTCGGTGTCCCATATGGTCCCCCCAAGCCAGTGGCAATTTCTGAGTGCATAGCCAGGAGTAACCCCTGAGCATCTAACGGGTGTGGCCTGAAAAAACAAAACAAAAAAAAATTGAATAATATTATGCAAGAAAAAATATTCAGAGTAGAGGCCACCTGGAGAGAGATAACCTACAGTGATTACAGTGTCTGCCTTGCATACATCTGACTAAGATTCAATCTCTGGCACCTGGCACCCCATATGATTCATTAAGCTCACTAGGAATGATGCCTGAGCACAGAGCCAGAAGGAAGCCCAGGGAATCATTGGGTATAGCCCCAAAACAAACCATCATATTATACTATGTTTTCTAAATGCTTGTATGGGCCTCATTTCCCCCAACCACCAATGCACTCAACTACCACCACTCTACTATCAACCCAGTTACCCTCATCCCTCATGTCTATACAGTTCCCTGATTTCTTTTCTTCCAGTACCCCTTCTCAACTTCCAATCTAGAGTTTCCTCTAGTGAGAATTCATTTACTATTTCTACATCTTTTAAACTATGAGGAACCACAAATCTGTGTGATTCAAATGGCTAAACACAGAGAAAGAGAGAAAAAAAGATAGAGAGTTGCCACAATTAATCTTAATAGAATTCATTTTGAAAATTTTGACAAATATTTTAAAATTAGTTTTCTATGGTAAAGAAAATAATTTCATCCTAGGTGCTTGAGAGGTAGTTCATGGGATAAGCACTTATGAGGCCTGACATTCTTTCTTCAGTGATCTTTGGCTAACCCAGCTAGTCCAAGAATTGATGCTCCTTAGGTCTTGCTGTGCCTGAAATACTAATCTGGTGGTACTCCAGAACTGCACTTGGCTTTAGTCCTAGGCACCACCATGAGTTCTGGGAAACTAGAGCCAGCTTCGTGTAAAGCATGAATGAGCCTTAACCTCTGTATTATCTTTCCAACACCTAAATATAATTTTAGATCTAAGTAAGGAATGGCATGTGAAAAAGCATAAATCCACTTATTACAATACTTTTCACTTAATTTGCCCTCAATAAAAATAAGTCATGCACAGGGCTGGAGCAATGGCACAAGCAGTAGAGCCTTTGCCTTGCATGTGCTAACCTAGGACAGACTGCGGTTCAATCCCCCTATGTCCAATATGGTCCCCCAAGCTAGGAGTGATTTCTGAGAGCATAGCCAGGAATAACCCCTGAGCATCACAGGTTGTGGCCCAAAAAAGCAATAAAGAAAGAAAGAAAGAAATTGATATATCTACACAATGAAATACACTGCAGGCATTAGGAAAAATGAAGTCATGAAATTTGCTTATACATGGATAGATATGAAGACTGAATAATCTCACTCATTTGTGGGACTTAAGAAAAACAAGATATAGTATGGTAATAATATCTAGAGAGACTATAAGAGCTAAGGGTCAGGAGATCAAGCTCAGTGTAAAAAGCTCACCACAAATAGCGCTGCTGAGTGTGGCTAGAGTAAAGAAGGATCTACTAGGACAATGATAGTTGGAACTGATTGCTCTGGACAAGAACTTGGTGCTGAAAGTGGAGAAAGTGACATGCAAGGCACCCCTCCATCAACAGTAGTGCAAGCCATCTCATAAAAAGGAGAGAGAGAAAGAGAGAAAAGCAAATTGCTTGCCCTAAAGACAGGTGGGGTTGGGGGTTGGGGGTCGGGGGTGAGAGGGAAATGGTGACTGTGACTTGACAAGAAGAGTGCACTTGTAAAAGAAGGTATACATTATATGACTGAAACTCAAGAATGAACAATTTTGTAACTAAGGTGCTTAAATAAAGCAATTTGAAAAATTAAAATAAACTACAAAAACTGATGTTTATTTCCTTTACACATGAGCTAATTTAGCAGGCATTTGTTGAGCACTTACTGGGTGTCAAACATTGTTTTTGGCAAGATAATATGCTGACGAACAAGACAGAAGGCATAAGCTCAAAGGAACTATCTAAGAAGCAGAAGAATCTGAGTAGGACAGTCGTATTCTTAGGTGGAAGTTACATCAAGCCAACTTTTTTATAAAATAAAAGAGATTGATCTCAAATGTAAAATGAAATAAAATAATCATACAAAGGTAAGAAATTATGAATATAAAGTCATTTATTAAGTATGTTCAGGACTGTAAAAAATTGTCTTAAATGGAGTTGAGACAATAAACTCACTGTTGTCTGAGGTAATCTCCTGCCAGAACATTTGCTCTTGGCTCTTTGACAGCCACACCTCCTGCTTTCTTCTGTTGGAGGCTCTAAGTGCATTCTCATTGGCTGGCAACCTTTTCCCTGAATTCTAAATATTGCTGCACACAAACACATCTGTGTTTTTTCAGACCTTTGTACTTGGGAGGATACTTCTACCATAGGTGCTTTATAAATGCTCTTTACTTTGCCCAGAACATTCTTCGCCTCTCTGGTCTGATTAATTGCCACTATTCCAATAAATATCCACTTTCTTTTTTTCTTTTTTCTTTTTTCTTTCTCCCTTGCCTTGTTAAATCCTCTTCGATCAGGTCAAACCTTCCTCACAACTGTCACCTGTTTGGAATTCTTATCACTAAATTAAACAAAACAAAAATAGAGTATGATCAAGCATTTTATAATAGAGCTACCCCCTTGCCTAATAATATCTGCTTTGAGAAATCAGAGGTGAACACATTAAATCATAAAATATTCTTTTATTTTGTAGAAATAATAAAAATTAAGCATCTTTCCCTTGTTTAAATCTAACTCTTGCCTTCACAGCTGTTCAGCCTTCATAAGTGAACACTAAAATGGCACACGGTAAACTCCTATTCAAGTTGATGGTTACTTTAAGATCATGATCAGCATTATTTAAAGAATGTAACCCTCCACTAGATGTTGGACCTTTGTTCTAGTTCATTCTACCCTATCTCCTTTGTTTATCTCATTCAGATTTCTAACTTTGAACATTCCATGTGGATGACCAGCAAATCTTAAAAAAAAAAGTTAAAGTAAAATAAAAAACCTCTGACTCAGATCTTTCTCTAGAAAGATATTTCTCTATAGAACTTTTCTCTAGAATTCTAGAAATTACCAACCATTCAATATTTTTGCTTTTATTTTGACAAGGCATTGAAAAATCAATCTTTCCACTTCTAGGTCCCTGAAAGGATGATTCATTTTACTCCATGAAAAATCCCTACTCCAGAGTCTTTCCCTTTCAATGAATGAATAATCCATATCCCCTTTTATTTAGGAAAAGACTTGCTTGGTTCATCTCCAATACTTACATTCTCAATCCAGTTTTCATTAAAGTGCATGAATTTCATCTTTAAAGCTGAGTTGGGAGCTGGAGTATATCAGGTAATGTGTTTGCCTTGGAGCTAGCTGAGCTTGGTTCAATCCCAAGATCCCATATAATTCCCCAAGCATGACCAGGAGTCATACCTTAGTGTTAAGTCAGGAGTAAGTCCTGAGCATCATTGGATGTGACCCCCCCCCCCATTTTTTTTATTTTCAGAAATAAAATTGGTTTGGGAGACAACTAAATGGTAGTCAAGGACACTTGCTTTGAATAAACAGACCTAAGTTTAAATCCTTCCTCATCACTGCACGGGCCCACCATCTTCTGGGAACAGCACTTGAGTGCTGCCTATGCTAACCTGGTAGATCCTAGAACTGTTGGCTTAAGCACTGAACCACTGGCACAATTTTTCAGAATACCAGTGGAGTAACATCTGAACATGTAAGCATTTATTGAAAGTCCCAACTTTCCACTATCACCTCTTATTCAAAGAAACACAGCTACAAGCACATTCACCCTAATTGGTCTTTCTATTGCTTATTTTGTCATTTAATTCTATTTTTAATTCAAAAACAAGATTGTTCCTGACAATAGGTAAGTTGGATCATGACATTGTTCTATCCAAATTTCTACAGAATGACTGCAAAAAATACAAAAGATTAAAAAACATGACTCAGAAGTTTCTTGTTTTCTAAGTCCAAATCCGAAGCATTTTCAGGGCCGCATAAGGCCTTACATAGCCTATTGAGTATCCCTCATTCTTGTTACTTTCCCCTCAACCTAGCTCCATGGACAAGGTTACCCTCTGCTGTTCCTTGAGCATGTGGGGTTCCCCTTGTCTAGCTTCCTTTATCTTC